>NC_090651.1:182651978-182789478 GCF_040937935.1 Hyperolius riggenbachi | reverse complement strand
AGGTGTGTGGTACATTGGTCATATTTTTGAAATGTTACAATCAGTCAGAAAAATCGATTGCAATTCTTAAATTGAACAGATATTTAAAAAATTGTATGGTGTGTGGCCACCTTAACACTAACCTCTCCTCTCTGATGACCAACACTAACTTTTCGAAAAGCCTAACGCTAACCTCCTCAGCCGCTGTCAAATTACATTATACAACAGTCCACAAAGTTGGCTTACCCCTGTGATCAATGTAATCACTTTTATAAGCATAAAAACATATCTTTTTTTGAGCAACACAATGGCTATCATTCATAAAGCATTTCCGCATGCGGGAATGCTAAAAACAGCTGACTTTACCGACCACTCGGCAAAGTCAGCATTCATAAAGGCTCTTTCCGCATAAAAAAATGACACTACCGAGCAGAGTGATAAATCACCGCCTTGTGCGGTGATTATCGGAACAAATGTAGCAAAATGTTTATTCATAAAGATCACCGCAAGCGGTGAGAGGTCGGGAAGTATCGCTCCCTGTGATGTGGCGATACCAATGCAAGTGAATGGAGACACACAGACCTCCCAGGCAGCTGCAGCAGAGCGGAACACAGAGAAATGTATCAACTCGGCAGCTTCCGTGTCTCCGCCTGCCTACCGCCAGCCTACCGCCTGCCTAGTTCGGGGAATCTCCGCACTGCCACCGCACTTAGATGTTTTTTTATGAATGCCCACCCAGAAGTCTAAAACACCGGCAGCGGTGTTTTCCTGCACTGATTCCCTGTACCGACAGCTCCTTTATGAATGATAGCCAATGGCTATTTTTACAGTTTATGCATTGAGCTATGCATGTGTAATAATGTATTTGTAACCCAACACATACTGTTCACATTAATACAAGTAAATCATTTTATAGAATGAAAAAAGATATATAACACACATTGTTTGCACATGCATTATAACAAATAATGTCAATACCTACAAGGACATTATTCGTTTGTATGCCCACTGTATTTGCATGTTTAATACATACATATTTATCCATTTTTTATTACAGAAGTTACCCACTAAGGAGTAAGCAATTTACAGTTTTAAATAACTACTACTTTCCAACTCAGTTTTCTGTTAATAAACAGTTAACCATGCCAAGACAAAAGCAAAAGTCTCAGATGGCAAAGCAGCGTGAGAAAATGAAAAGAGCTTTAAAGGAAGATGCAAGTCCTTTACAGAAGGAATATATTGCAAGGAGTGAGTCAACATTGGCATCACATTGGCAAGGTGATGTTAGGTACAGCAGTTTTTCACGAGGGTTCCAGTGTACCTGTAATGCTTTGACATTCCTTGCGGAACACCATGAAAAAATGGCCTACATGACCAGGACCTAGACAGAATTTTACAAAAAGGTGATTCATTGTATACCAGTGTCAAATTTGGATTGCAAGCAGAAGGCAAGTTTATATCAAACTTGCTAAATTTTGATGAGCTACCATCAACAGTTAGCACAGACAAACACTGCTACACTGTTGAAAAACATGAGGAAAAATTTGGGTTACTAAAATCTACCACCCATCCTGAAATGCAGGAATATGCCAATCTAGAGAGTGCACTGGATTGTCTAAAACATGAAGTGATGGATGCATTGCTTTTATTGGTGGCACATGCATTGCTATATTCAGAGATTTAGCAGGAAGATTTGGCTTCTTCGATTCTCATTGTAGAACACCTTTGGGATTAGTGGCTAGTGAGAGCAATGGCACTGCTGTAATGATAACTTTCAGCACAGTAGAGGAAATGACTGAAAGGTTACTTCTTTTATATCTTAAGGACCTTGGACTCAGTGGTGAAACACAATATGAACTTCAGCCTGTTTCATTTGCAACCATAACTTCTGTAACAAATACAGATGTAGGCCAGATTTTGAACATAAATCAAACTGAATTTACTGAAAGTAATTCCTCAGAAATAACAGAAGGAAGTACCAACATTTTACCTTTGGTAGCACACAAGATGAGATTTGACCAAGATTCTCATTTATACCAGTCACTGAAACGGAGAAAATTAAATAAAATACAACGACGACGAACATATTTTCAGGAAAAGGCACAGGTTGAAAAACATACATACACCTTACAAATGGAAGATGAACAAACTATCTGCAACAATATAAAGAATAAATTAAAATCTAAACATCTGGAGTTCAAAGAAAATGAGAAAATACGCAAACGTTTAAGCTATTTAAAAAGAAGAGATCAGCTAAAACAAAACCTCAAACAGAAGTACAAAAACAATGTTGCATACAAAGAGAAACAAAGGGAATATATCACTAAAAACTACAAAACTAACACTCAATACAGAGAGAGGCAGAAAGGATATATCACCAAAAATTACCAACAAAATGTTGCATACAGACAGAGGCAGAAAGGATATACCACCAAAAATTACCAAGAAAATGCTGCATACAGAGAGAAAAAGAAAACATATACCACCAAAAATTACCAAGAAAATGCTGCATACAGAGAGAAAAAGAAAACATATACCACCAAAAATTACCAAGAAAATGCTGCATACAGAGAAAAAAAGAAAAAATACCAAATTAAAAGATACTCAGAAGATTTTGTATACAGGGAAAAACAAAGGAATTATTTTACTCATAAACTGAGAAGTGACAAAAACTTCTATGAACAAAGAAAACATTTATTTAACAGAAGGTATAGATCTGATGATATGTTCAGGTCCCATGTCAGAGAAAATTTGCAAAGTAGAAGAAAATGCAAAGATTACATGCTTAAGAGACTCCACAATTTGCAAACTGCCAAAAAAGTTTTAAAGAAGTACAGATTTTATCAAGCACATCACAAACCATCAAGAGATATTAATTACCAAACAGAACATGCAAATCTTTTTGTTTTGAAAGAACTAGCTAATTTTAACAAAGTGATAAGATGTGGGCCAACTTATGTTTGCACTGTTTGTCACAGAACATTGTTTCCTGATCAAGTTCGTCCATGTGTTCACAATTATCAAAAAAATCCTAGGGTTACCTCTGTTTGTCTATCTGGAAAACATGTTCACATTTGTTCATCTCACTGTTCAAATGAGTGTAACATTGAGGAAAGGAAAAATGAATGGATCTGCCACAGTTGCCACGATAACCTAAACAAAGGAAAGATGCCAGCTATAGCAGCTGCAAATAACCTGGAACTTACTCCTATCCCATCAGAGCTCTGTGAATTAAATATCTTAGAGAGACACATAATCGCAAAATATATCCCCTTTGCTAAAATTATATCACTTCCTAAAGGTCAACAAAAAGAAATTAGGGGTGCAGTTGTATCAGTTCCTTCGGAAGTAGAGACTACAGTAAATGCTTTACCTCGTCCTTTAAGTGAATCACAGTTGCTCACAGTGAAACTAAAAAGAAGACTTTGTTACCGAGGTCATTACCAGTTTCACCATCTCAACATGCATAAAGTCTTGTCTGCCCTTCTTAAATTAAAAGAAATGCATTCAGAATACAAAGACATTGTACTGAACCCTATAAATGACACAGAAGGACTTTTTAACAATCTCCACCAACCCACAGCTGACATGAGAAACCAAATGGACATTGAAGAGGACCAGAATGGACCAGAACAAATTCCTGAGGATTCTAGTGAACAAATATCAGAAAATATTAACTCAGGTCTTATTTTGGACACATGTCTTCAACCACCTGATCTTGGACAGCAACTTTTATCTTTTAATGATGGGATTTTTTGCATTGCACCTGCAGAGGGAAATACACCTGTAAGCATGTTCAAGGTCCCTAAGCTAGAATCCATGGCTTTTCCTGTGCAGTTTCCTGATGGCAAAAACACATTGGATGAACCTCACAGAGAGATAGTGTTATCACCTAGCAGATACTTTAACACAAGGCTATTCTCTGTGGATAATCGTTTTGCAAGAGACACAAACTATATTTTTTTTGCACAGTTTGTAACAGAGATACATTTAGCATTTTCAAGCATGTCTATTCAGTTAAGAAAATCAAAATTAATAACCCGCGATGGCCGTAGAATTAACAGTTCACTATTGCAAGAAAAATCTGAGCTAGATAAACTTGTGCAAAATAATGAGGTGACCAGGTTTATGCAGCCCTTGAGAGGAACACCTGCCTACTGGGAAAAAACTTTACGAGATTTGTTTGCTATGCTTAGACAGCTAGGAACTCCCGCATTTTTCTGCACATTTAGTGCTGCTGAGATGAGATGGCCAGAGGTGATAACTGCAATTAAAGCACAACAGGGAGAGTCCATTGACTTTTCAACATTAGACTGGCAAGAAAAATGTGATGTATTGCGATCTAATCCTGTAACAGCTATGCGAATGTTTGAAAAAAGAGTAGAAGCTCTCATAAGCTTCATACTGTCTCCTGCACAACCTATTGGAGAGGTGATTGACTGGTTTTACAGAGTTGAGTTTCAGCAAAGGGGGTCACCTCATATCCATGCTTTGTTTTGGGTGAAGGATTCACCAGTATTTGAAAATGACCCTGATCAAGCTATATGTGATTTTGTTGACCAATATGTGTCCTGCAAGCTACCAGATCCTAGCAGTGATGCAGAGCTCCATCAGATTGTATCAGAAGTACAGACTCATAGCCGTAAACATTCAAAATCTTGTAAGAAGAACAAAAAACACTGCAGATTTGGATTCCCTAAGCCACCCATGACAAAAACCATAATAACTCACCCTAAATATTCTACTGAAGCAGCGGATGAGGAGGAGATTGAAGCTGTAAGAACTTATCATCGTTCTAGAATGGAAAACGCTAAGAAAAAGGTTCAGGTTGTCTGGGCTCTGTTAAACGACCCCTCCCAAACATTTGAAAGCATCACAGAACTGCTAAACAAGGCCAATCTCTCATATGAAGAGTACAAGGAATATGTTCAGACTCTAACATCTTCTAGTGTTATCCTAATGGAGCGCCAGCCAAAAGACTCTTGGATAAATGGATACAATCCGGTCCTTCTAAAAGCATGGAATGCAAACATGGACATACAGTTTATTCTTGACCCATATAGCTGTATAATGTATATACTGTCCTATATTTCAAAAGCTGAACATGAGATGAGTGACTATTTGAAGAGAATTATTAAAGAATCATCTCACACCACATCTGAACGTGAAAGCATGAAAGAAGTGATGCATGCTTATTCAAAAAACAGAGAAGTCAGTGCACAAGAGGCTGTTGCTCGGACGTGCAGTTTGAAGTTAAAATCTTGTTCTCGTGCTGTAATTTTCATACCAACAGATAACAATGCTGTACGGATGAGTTTGCCAATGAAATGCCTTCAGAATAAACATCCCGATGATGAGAGTGTATGGATGACTGGACTAAAGGAAAAGTATCAGGCCAGACCAAATACTTCAGAGTTTGAAAACATGTGCATGGCAGATTTTGCCAGTGAGTATCGTATTCTGTATGGAGAACAGAAAAAAGGCAAAAATGTTTTGCCATTACAAAATAATAAGGGACACATTCAAAAACGAACCAGAGGCAAGCCTGCCATAATTCGATATGCACGATTTTCCCAGCAAAAAAATCCAGAACATTTCTATGGCACTCTACTCAAATTGTATTTACCTCATCGAAGAGATACACAGCTGCAGTCCATAACATGCAAAACATATCAGTCATTTTATGCATGTGCCTTTGTACAACTGAGTGGCACTAATATGCTTCAGAGTGTTTATAGCATTGTGAAGGAGAACAAAAAAAGGTATGAAAAACACAGTCAAGCGATTGAAAAAGCCATTGAGGATTTTCAGCAGTGTGGCCCAGTCGAAGATGCCTGGACGACGTTGGCTCTTGAAACTGAGTTAATCCGTCTGGAAAGCATCATGGAGTGCCAACCCGCAGATCCTAATGATTTAAATGAGCAAGATGATATTCCAGATTACATTAATGTTGCTACTATGAAAAGCTCCGTTACACCAGCAGTAGAGGTTCCACAGGTAAATCAAGCCCAGATCAGAAAAATGTACCAAAGTCTGAATGAAACGCAGGCATCCATCTTCTATGCAGTGCGTAACTGGTGCAAAAGCAAAGTCTGTGGGGAAATTCCTGAACAGTTCCTTTGGTATGTTTCAGGCACCGCAGGCACTGGTAAAAGCCATCTCATTAAGTGTGTCTATGCAGAGGCATCAAAGTTGTTATCAAAAATGTCATGTGTAAGTGAAGAGATTGACATTTCCCAGCCCACAGTACTGTTAGCAGCATTTACAGGTACAGCAGCTTTCAACATTAACGGCCAAACTCTTCACTCTCTCCTTAAACTTCCTAGAAGTTTAAAACCCCCTTATCAAGGACTTGGAAACTGTCTCGATGAAATCAGAGCAAATCTGTGCAAAACACAAATTTTAATTATTGACGAAATTTCAATGGTGTCAAAGCCATTGTTCTCATATGTTAACTGGAGGTTGCAGCAAATAAAAGGAAACAAAAAGCCCTTTGGAGGAATTTCCATATTAGCAGTAGGTGACTTCATGCAGCTACCACCAGTAAGAAAAGCAAAGCCGCTGTGTGTATATGAGGAGCATGTGCCAGATTTTTGGAGAGATCATTTTAAAATCATCACACTGACAGAGATAATGCGGCAGAAAGATGATCTTGCCTATGCTGAAATGCTAAACAGGTTTAGAAATAAACAAAAACATGAGCCTTTATCCGATGGAGATAGAGAAATGCTGGCAACAACTATAAAGTCTCCTGAGGAATGCCCCACTGATGTGTTGCATATTTATGCAACTAATAAAGAGGTAGATGATCACAACTTGAAATTGCTATCTTTAAATTATTCAGATGTTATAAATATTGAAGCTGAAGATTTCAAAAAAGATCCACAAACTGGTCAAATGAAAATGCAAGCAACAGCTGTCGGAGGAGGCAAATCTGAACTAAGTGACACACTGCAGATTGCAGTTGGTGCAAAAGTAATGATTACAAGAAACATAGATGTAGAAGATGGTCTGGTTAATGGAACATTTGGCAAAGTAGCAAAAATAATTACCAAAACACAAAATAATGTATCTTCTGTTGCTATGATAGGATTACAACTGGTTAATATCAATGCTGGAAAAAAATATAGAAAAAAAGACAGCAACACTAACGTTAACAATATTGTTTATATAGAGAGAGCAGAGGAACCCCTAAAAAGAAAGGGAATCGTTCGAAGGCAGTTTCCTTTAAAGCTAGCTTTTGCTTGCACTTGCCATAAAGTCCAAGGTATGACTACTACATCTGCTGTTGTGTCTCTTAAGCACATTTTTGAACCAGGAATGGCGTATGTCGCTCTTAGTAGAACAACATCACTACAGGGATTGCATATCATTGACTTTGATGAAAAGAAGATCTTCAGTGATCCCAAAATTACTGAATCGTTAAATAATATGGCAAGAGTCGATTTATCAAATACCCAACCACTACTGCAGATCGTAAAGGCTTCAAATATTCCTTCATCACTTACTATTATTCACCATAACACAGAAGGGCTACAGAATCATATTGAAGACATAAAGAACCACCATGAACTTCTTTTAGCGGATGTACTGTGCCTAACAGAAACACATTTACATGGATCAGTTGTCCCTGACAATCTAAACATCAATGGCTACACCTTATTCACTCGCAACAGACACGTGTCCTACACAAATCTTACTTACCTTTCAAACAGGAGTGGTGGAGGAGTAGCACTGTATGTCAAAAACAGCCTTGAAGCTCATCCTGTGCAGTACATACAAAATGTGACTGACTTGGAATATTGTATTCTAAAAGTAGAAGCCCCTCTCAGTTTACTATAATGGAAAATATGTTCATAGTTTAACAGTTTTATAGTTACAACTTATATTATTTCATAATGTAGATGTTGTACAAATCTCCAAGCTTACATCCTGGATGGCTGAGTCATTTTCCCTTACTTAGGACAATGATCCCTTTAGAACCAGGTGTGAACTGGGGAAGGAGCCCAGGTTATTTTTGGTAACCATGTGTTGCCATGTTTTGTTCTTGTGTGCAGGTAAGGATTAGTGAGTGGTAGCACAATTTAGTTTTGCCTCAGGCAAAACTGTGTTGGTGTAAGCAAGCCATGAGAAAGGGGATTAAGTAACCCTGGTTTCCACCTCTTGCCATTGCACTCCACACTGCATGGCCACCCTCCCTATACTTCCTCCTCTTTAACCAGAAAAGAGAAATATCAGGACTCGAGGATGTAAAGGTGTGCAGAGTGTGATGACCAGAGGCAGTAACCAGGGTTAGTTAACTCCCAATCACAGCATACCTGCACCAATGCTCTGTTTTAATTTCCCCATAGACGAAGCTGATTTATACTACCACCCACTCATCCTTACCTGCAGGGACCTGCAGCTCTGGAACAGGGAAAGGGTAATTGGGTGGGACCCCCCCTGTTCCACCCCCACCCCATACCTTGTTTTGGAGGCAGTGCTGCTCGGATACCACTTTTCACTATCTGGATCTAATTCAGATCCGGATACCCCTCTATCCGATCCGGGTCGGATATCCGAGTTTAAAATTTTCCAATCTGAATCGGATATCCAACCTCATATATCCGGATAGAACACCGGAAGTGACCTGAAAATGGCAAACACCAAAATAAAACCCGCTCGAAAGTCTCTCTCTCTCTCTCTCTCTCTCTCTCTCTCTCTCTCTCTCTCTCTCTCTCCTCCCTCTCCCTCTCCCTCTCCCTCTCCTCTCCCTCTCCTCTCCCTCTCCCTCTCTCTCTCTCTCTCTCTCTCTCTCTCTCTCTCTCTCTCTCTCTCTCTCTCTCTCTCTCTCTCTCTCTCTCTCTCTCTCTCCTCTCGCTATTCAAAGTTCTGGTAGTGGAAAAAGTTTGGATTTAATTTTTTTTTCTAAACATTAGCACATTTTATTTATAATTTTTTTCTGAGTCTAAATACAAAATACTTTTTAATTTCATATCTTTGGCCTGCATACTACTTGTGGATTAATAAATGAATGGCAGCATTTTACATTTTCACATTGAAAACAATAGGTGAAATCTGATTAACTATTCATGGCTCCACCCACTTTTCAAAATGTAAACCCCACTTACCCAGTGACCAGCTTTGTCAAGTTTGAGTACCCTCATATTAACAGTGTAACAGTGTCCAGTCAAAATCAATAGGTGGAATTTAATTGGCGGTTGTAGGGTCTGCCTAATTTTTCAGAATTCTGGCTAGTCTGAAGACATTCTAAGAATAGTCTAAGCTGCAGTTTATATATTCCCATTTGAAATGATTCACTGAAATATGGCTGTTATAGGCTTCGCCCACTTTTTTTTTCAGAATTTTTACCCCAGTCACCCAGTGGCCCTTTGTGCCCAGATTGGCAACTCTGGGTTTAATACTGTGAAAATTAGAGCTCATTTAATGATGCCATGGAAGCCAATCAGTGAAATTTGATTTGATTATTTTTTTTAACTTTAAAGCACAGTCACCCAATAGCAAATGAGTTGAATAGAGGCACCAATATAAGAGTAAAATTGCTAAACACCGTTTAAAAAAGGAGGCAAGAGGGTGGACTTACTTCCTCAAAGAAGACTCAAAATAGTTGAATTCAAATAATCAAGGCATCCCTAGTCATACATCCCTAGTAAAGTGGGAACACATTTTTTTTTTTTTTTTGAATTCAGCTATTTTGAGTCTTTTTTGGAGAGGTAAGTCCATCACTGCCTCCCTTTTTTAAAACAGGCTTTAACAATTTTACTCTTGGTGCCTCTGTTCAGCTAGTTTTGCTATTGTCATTCACCCTTGGTTGAGGGGTGTTGACCCAATTCCTATGTTCAGAAAATGACTTCCTATCCTAACCTGAGTGCGGTCAGGTCTACTCTCCCCACCTGTGCGATCAGTGGTTGCTTTAGCGGTTAACCATGTTTGTGTGTATTATTTCATATACAAATTCAATTGTTTCTTTGTTCATACCTACTACACCATTGGTGGCTCTTGTTTTTTCCTTTTTGATTTGTTTTTTCTTTCAACAGTCTCCCAATGATAAACAGTGTGGATTTTCAGTTCCTTGGAATTAATATTGTTTGATGACAGCATTTTACATTTTCACATTCAAGTCAATAAGTGAAATCTGATTGCCTGTTTGTGGCTCCACACGCTATTCCTATTCCTATTTTAAATGCAGTCAGTCTGCAATTGTCCTAAGTCTGGTACACTTGGCATTCAAACTGTTGTAATACTAGCAGCACATATTTTCTCATTCAGGTCAATGGCTGAAATATGATTGGATGTTTGTGGCTATACCTACTTTTCCTAAATTTTGACCACAGTCAAACAGTGAGTAATTGTGCATAGTTTACCACTTGCCACTTGGCATTCAAACTGTGATAATAGCAACAGTATATTCTTTCTTAATGGCTAAAATCTTATTGGGCGTTGTGACTCCACCCTTTTTTTCTTTTCCTAACTGTAAAACTCAGTCACTCAGTGACCACCACTTTAATGTTTGGGAATACTGACATTCAAAGTGTAAAAATAGCAGCAGTTTTAAGATCTGTATTAAAAAATAAAGGTTTTAGCTCCACCCAGTTTTCTGAATTTTAATCCTGGTCCCCCAGTGACCAACCTCAACCAAGATTGAGGATGCTGCTATTAACTGTCTAAGAACGGCAGCAATTTGTAATGTTCCCATTTAAACAAATGACTGAAATTTATTTGGCTGTTGTAGACTCCACCCACATTTTTAAATACATTTTAACCCCAGCCACCCACTTACCCACTGTGCCAAGTTAAGGTAGTATGGCTTTAATACTGTGAGAATGACAACTATTTACATTTTCTCATTGAATTCAACAGGGAAAATCTGACTGTTTGTGGCTCCACCCACTTTTTAAATTTGAATCCCAGTCACTAAACCAGTGGCCAAATGTACCAAGTTTTAAGACTCTGCTATTAACAGTTTAAGAATGGCAGCAATTTAAATATTCCAATACATTAGCAATGATTAAAATTTGATTGGCTGTTTTTAGCTCCACCCAGTTTTCATGAATGTTTAACCCTAGTCAACCAGTTATTGTCTGTGCCAAGTTTGGGGCCTCTGGCATTAAAACTGTGAGAATAGCAGTAGTTGAAAATTTTGCATTGAAGTCAATAGGTGAAATGTGATTGGCTGTTTTTGACTCCACCCACTTTTCATAAATTTTAACTGCAGTCACCCAGTAAGTAAATGTGTTAAGTTTGGGACACCTGACATTTAAACTGTGAAAACTGTGAAAGCAATTTATCTTTTTTTCATTAAGATCAATGGCTTAAATCTGATTGGCTGTTGTCGCCCCGCCCCTTTTTTTTCCTAATTGTGAACCACAGTCACCTAGTAATTAACACTTCAGGGTTTAGGGAATCCTGGCATTTAACGTGTAAAAATGGCAGCAGTTTTGTTTTTTTTTCTATTGAAAATCAATGAATGAAATGTGATTGGTTGTTGGTAGCTCCCCCCATTTTTTTCAGAAACTTGAAGTGGCAACACCCAGTGACTACATTTGCGATATTCGAGATATAGGATATCAATAATGTGAGAATGGATAGCCTTTTTATTTTTCCAATTTAAATCAAAGAAATCTGATTGGTTGATTTTGGCCCCACCCACTTTTCTTAATTTTAATCCCAGTCCCCCAGTGACCGACTGTGCCAAGTTTGAAGTCCCTGCCATTAACAGTAAAATAATGACAGCAACTTATATATTGACATTGATTAGCAATAGGTAACATTTGATTGGCTGATTTAAGCTCCACCCATTTTTCTAAATTTTCACATCAACCATGTCATGGTCTGTGCAAAGTTTTGGACCTCTGGCTTTAAAACTGTGAGAGTGGCAGTATTTGAAAGTTTTACATTGAAGTGCATAGGTGAAAACTGATTGGATGTTAGTGGCTCCGCCCAATTTTCTTATTTTTTGACCGCAGTCACCCAGTGAGTAACTGAGCCAAGTTTGGGACACCTGGCATTTAAAGTGTGATAATAGCAGCAGTTTATCATTTTTCATTAAGGTCAATGGCTAAAATATGATTGGCTGTTGTTGCCCCGCCCCTTTCCCCCCCTAATTGTGAACCACAGTCACCCACTGATTAACATTCCAAAGTTTGTGAATGCTGGCATTTAACGTGTAAAAATGGCAGCAGTTTTATTTTTTTATATTGAAAATCAATGAATGAAACCTGATTGGTACTTGATGGCTCTGCCCACTTTTTCTAAACTTAAAGTGGAACGCCCCAGTGACCACACTTGAGAGATTTGAGGTCCATGACGTCAATAATGTGAGAATGGCAGCCTTTTTAATCTTTTCCATTCAAATCAATCAAAGAAATCTGATTGGTCGGTTTTGGCTCCACCCACTTTTATGAGTTTTAATCCCAATCCCCTGGTGACCAACTGTACCAAGTTTGGGGACCCTGCTATTAACCGTCAAAGAGAGGCAGCAGTTTTAAATTTTCCCATTTAAATGAATGGCTTATATTTGATTGGCTCTTGTAGACTCCGCCCACTTTTTGTAAATTTTAGCCGCAATCACTAGTGACCCACAGTGCCAAGTTTGGGTACTCTGGCTTTAATACTGTGAGAATTACAGCAGTTTACATTTTCCCATTGAAGTCAATAGGGAAAATCTGATTGGCTGGTTTTGGCCCCGCCCACTTTTACCATTTCAATCCCAGTCCCCCTGTGACTGAGTGTGCCAAGTTTGAAGTCCCTGCCATTAACAGTGAAAGAATGGCAGCAACTTATATATTAACATTGATTAGCAATAGGTAACATTTGATTGGCTGTTTTAAGCTCCGCCCATTGTTCTAAATTTTAACATTAACCACCATGTCATGGTCTGTGCCATGTTTTGGACCTCTGGCTTAAAAAGTGTGAGAGTGGCAGTATTTGAAAGTTTTACATTGAAGTGCATTGGTGAAATTTGATTGGATGTAAGTGGCTCCGCCCACTTTTCTTATTTTTTGACCGCAATCACCCAGTGAGTAACTGAGCCAAGTTTGGGACACCTGGCATTTAAACTGTGATAATAGCAGCAGTTTATCATTTTTCATTAAGGTCAATGGCTGAAATCTGATTGGTTGTTGTTGCCCCGCCCCCTTTTTTTATTAATGGTGAACCACAGTCACCCAGTCACTAACACTCCAAAGTAGAACTAGACGAGGTAAAAAGCACAGGGACACCGGGAGCCCAGTATCGTGTATTACCGTTGTGTGAGATAATTGGTTAAAAAATATAAAGAATTATACTCACAAGTCTGGGGTTGCTATTAAGGCAACCACTATCCAAGCATGTGGAGAAGTACCGTCTCCACTCGGCCTTGTCTGGTCGCTGCTCCCAAAAACTACTACTATAACATATTATAGTGAGTCAGTCCCCACGTGGTGGGGTAATAAAGATATCAACAACACTGTAGGAGGCGCCCTTGTATCTAATAATAGCTTATACTCAATATATTAGGTAGATGTAGTGTGTCTTACCTGTTATATAGGCACATACACACGATTGTCATAAAATTGGGTTTTAATTGTAGCACTACGAAGTAGACAACGCGTTTCGCGACCACAAGTCGCTTCCTCAGGTCAAATACAGTGCTTAAAAAAAGAACAATGATGGCGCTCAGACCAGACATACTTCACTTCACATATATAAAACACAATAAATATAGCAATATATATATATATATAAAAAAAGAGAATCATCAGAAGCAGATATGCACTCACATGTATAAAAAACACTCTATCCTACAGCTAAACTCATATAAAACATAGTAAAATAATTCATTCCCCCTATGTTGTTGCAGTAACGGAAGGCTCATAAATAGTTAATATTCTGTTTTCTTTCTCCCAAGGTTAACCTGCTAGAATCTGTCCTAACAGTGGTTCGGTCTCTATACGGTATTAGGGGGGGCTTCCCAAGGGAGACATGTGATGTTGGGGGGGCTTTCTAAGGGAAACATATGGTGTAGTACACATTTATAATGAGATTATACATAATGTAATGGAATGAGATTAGGTGCAGATAGGCTTCACAGCGGGTAATCAGCATGATCCTTAGTGGCAGTGTAAGGGGACTCCCACCGCTATATGTGTGGGGAAGGGACAAGGTTGTGCGCCCAATTGGCAGTGGTTCTGCTGTCAGCCACAGGCGTATAGCGCCGAGCGTGGGGTACTATGGTGGGATATCCGGGTGGAATAGCTCTGGGGTGGCTTACCTGTATGCCTGAAGTAGTGCAGCGTGGGCGCCATGGCTGCGCTCAGTGGTTCCGCTGTTTATATGCGGATAGTTTATGCTCGTCTGCCCTTCCGTGTAGAGGTACGGCCTCCCCATGACGTCACTTCCGTAGGAAGTGCGTCCAGAGTAGGGCAGTGTGTCCGGGCGGCGGCCATCTTTGGTGTGGCGCCTGATGGCTGGTTGTAAGCCCATCAGTTCAGGGCAGCCATCTTTTGCGGGGCATCCGGTCTCACGCTAAGGGGGCATGCGCAGCGGCCATCTTTCTTGTGTAACCTCGGCCATATAAATGTAGCCGTGGGAAAAATAATTAGTGTATCCCCTTGGGTGGTCTAAACGGTGGAGGGGAGGGAGGGGGGCTGGAAAAGCGAACCCACCTCCTTATATTGGCCAGTTAGAGCCCTGATCAAGATTAGGTTATTGGGAAGAAATATTTCTGCATAAGAACTAACCGTTGATCAAAGAAGCGAGGAAAAGAGCCAGGAATATAGACAGACGGACTCTACTGAAGAAGGAGGCTAAACCACAAACATCAAGAACCACGGATCAACCAGCAGAACCACACTTTGTAACTAGATTTGCAACCAATCATACAGCTGTCAAGAATGCCCTCACCAAACACTGGCAGATACTCCTGAATGATCCACACCTGAAACAAACGCTGGCGCATGCCCCCTTAGCGTGAGACCGGATGCCCCGCAAAAGATGGCTGCCCTGAACTGATGGGCTTACAACCAGCCATCAGGCGCCACACCAAAGATGGCCGCCGCCCGGACACACTGCCCTACTCTGGACGCACTTCCTACGGAAGTGACGTCATGGGGAGGCCGTACCTCTACACGGAAGGGCAGACGAGCATAAACTATCCGCATATAAACAGCGGAACCACTGAGCGCAGCCATGGCGCCCACGCTGCACTACTTCAGGCATACAGGTAAGCCACCCCAGAGCTATTCCACCCGGATATCCCACCATAGTACCCCACGCTCGGCGCTATACGCCTGTGGCTGACAGCAGAACCACTGCCAATTGGGCGCACAACCTTGTCCCTTCCCCACACATATAGCGGTGGGAGTCCCCTTACACTGCCACTAAGGATCATGCTGATTACCCGCTGTGAAGCCTATCTGCACCTAATCTCATTCCATTACATTATGTATAATCTCATTATAAATGTGTACTACACCATATGTTTCCCTTAGAAAGCCCCCCCAACATCACATGTCTCCCTTGGGAAGCCCCCCCTAATACCGTATAGAGACCGAACCACTGTTAGGACAGATTCTAGCAGGTTAACCTTGGGAGAAAGAAAACAGAATATTAACTATTTATGAGCCTTCCGTTACTGCAACAACATAGGGGGAATGAATTATTTTACTATGTTTTATATGAGTTTAGCTGTAGGATAGAGTGTTTTTTATACATGTGAGTGCATATCTGCTTCTGATGATTCTCTTTTTTTATATATATATATATATTGCTATATTTATTGTGTTTTATATATGTGAAGTGAAGTATGTCTGGTCTGAGCGCCATCATTGTTCTTTTTTTAAGCACTGTATTTGACCTGAGGAAGCGACTTGTGGTCGCGAAACGCGTTGTCTACTTCGTAGTGCTACAATTAAAACCCAATTTTATGACAATCGTGTGTATGTGCCTATATAACAGGTAAGACACACTACATCTACCTAATATATTGAGTATAAGCTATTATTAGATACAAGGGCGCCTCCTACAGTGTTGTTGATAACTAACACTCCAAAGTTTGGGAATGCTGGCATTTAACATGTAAAAATGGCAGCAGTTTTATTGTTTTCTATTGAAAATCAATGAATGGCATTTGATTGGTTGCTGGTGGCTCCACCCACTTTTTCAAAATTTGAAGTGTAAATCCCCATGGACCACATTTGTGATATTCGAAGTCCCTGACATCAATATTGTGAGAATGGCAGCCTTTTTAATTTTTCCCATTTAAATCAATCAAAGAAATCTGATTGGTCGGTTTTGGCTCCGCCCACTTTTATGAATTTTAATCCCAGTCCCCCAGTGACCAACTGTGCCAAGTGTCAGGACCCTGCCTTTAACCATCTAAGAGCAGCAGCAATTTACATTTTTCCCATTTAAACTAATGGCTGAAATTTGATTGGCTGTGGTAGACTCCGCCCACTTTTTATTAATTTTAAACCCAGTCACCCAGTGACCCACTGTGCCAAGTCTGGGAACTCTGGATTTAAAGGGACACTTAAGTCAAACAAAAAAAAATGAGTTTTACTCACCTAGGGCTTCCAATAGTCCCCTGCAGCTGTCCGATGCCCTCGCCGTCTCCCTCCAATCCTCCTGGCCCCGCCAGCAGCCACTTCCTGTTTCGGTGACAGGAGCTGACAGGCTGGGGACGCAAGTGATTCTTCGCGTTCCCAGGCACATTAGCACCCTCTATGCTGCTATATGGTATACGATATATGCTATAGCAGCATAGATGGCGCTGTTGTGGCCAGGAACGCGAAGAATCACTCGCGTCCCCAGCCTGTCAGCTCCTGTCACCGAAACAGGAAGTGGCTGCCGACGGGGCCAGGAGGATCGGAGGGAGACGGCGAGGGCACCGGACAGCTGCAGGGGGCTATTGGAAGCCCAAGGCGAGTAAAACTCATTTTTTTTGTTTGACTTAAGTGTCCCTTTAATACAGTGAGAGTTACAGCTGTTTACATTTTCCCATTGAAGTCAATAGGGAAAATCTGATTGGCTGTTTTTGGCCCTGCCCACTTTTTGGGGTCCCCAAAATGTGACAGAATGCTTCAGCTTAACTCCATGACCAAGTGACCCAAGTTTGGTGAGTGTAACATCAAAGCTGTGCGAGTGGCAAAACTTTCAAAATTCCCAATGAAAGTCTATGGGAAAAATGGGGTCTTTGGGGGTCCGCAACAGGGGCCCGGAGGGTGGGAATGCTTAACAAAGCACAAGCAACCTATTCGGGTATGAGCCGAACAAGTGTGCAAAGTTTGAGAATTCTACTCCTAAAACTCTGGGAGGAGTAGCGTATAGAAAATTGCTAAATTTTCATTGGCTGCTGGTAGCTCCGCCCACTTTGGGGTGACCCCTCAAAATACGTATTTTTATTTGGGGTGACACCAACAATATGTGGTCCGAGTATGGGGAATGTAGCTTCGAAATTGTACGAGTGGCAGCGATTTGAAATTTTTCCCTGTCAAAGTCAATACGAAAAAAGGGGTCTTCCGGGGCCCGCTGCAGGGGCCCTGAGGGTGGGATCGCTTAATAAAGCACAAGCAACGTACTTCGCTATAAGACGAATAAGTGTGGAAAGTTTGGGGCTTGTACCCCTGAAACTGTGGGAGGAGTAGCGTTTAGAAAATGGGGGGGCGCTAATAATAATAAGAAGAACTAGATTGTGTCGTTTCTGAAGAAACCACAGGATGTTGGCTATGTGTCTGATTGGCTGCATGTGGCTCCGCCCACCTTGCCAAATTTTAACCCCAGTCACCCAGTGACCCAGTGTGCCAAGTCTGGGGACTCTGGCTTTAATACAGTGAGAATTACAGCGGTTTACATTTTCCCATTAAAGTCAATAAGGGAAATCTGATTGGCTGTTTTTGGCCCCGCCCACTTTTTGGGGTCCCCAAAATGTGACAGAATGCTTCAGCTTAACTCCATATCCAAGTGACCCAAGTTTGGTGAGTGTAACATCAAAGCTGTGCGAGTGGCAAAACTTTCAAAATTCCCAATGAAAGCCTATGGGAAAAATGGGGTCTTTGGGGGTCCGCAACAGGGGCCCGGAGGGTGGGATTGGTTAAAAAAGCACAAGCAACCTATTCGGGTATGAGCCGAACAAGTGTGCAAAAATTTAGAATTCTACTCCTTAAACTCTAGGAGGAGTAGCGTATAGAAATTTGCTAAATTTTCATTGGCCGCTGGTAGCTCCGCCCACTTTGGGGTGACCCCTCAACATACGTATTTTTATTTGGGGTGACACCAACAATATGTGGTCCGAGTATGGGGAATGTAGCTTCAAAATTGTACGAGTGGCAGCGATTTGAAATTTTTCCCTGTCAAAGTCAATACGAAAAAAGGGGTCTTCCGGGGTCCGCTGCAGGGGCCCCGAGGGTGGGATCGCTTAATAAAGCACAAGCTATGTACTTCGCTATAAGACGAATAAGTGTGGAAAGTTTGAGGCTTGTACCCCTGAAACTGTGGTAGGAGTAGCGTTTAGAAAATGGGGGGGCGCTAATAATAATAAGAACTAGAGGGTGTCGTTTCTAAAGAAACCACAGGATGTTGGCTATGTGTCTGATTGGCTGTATGTGGCTCCGCCCACCTTGCCAAATTTTAACCCCAGTCACCCAGTGACCCACTGTGCCAAGTCTGGGAACTCTGGCTTTAATACAGTGAGAGTTACAGCTATTTACATTTTCCCATTGAAGTCAATAGGGGAAATCTGATTGGCTGTTTTTGGCCCCGCCCACTTTTTGGGGTCCCCAAAATGTGACAGAATGCTTCAGCTTCACTCCATGACTAAGTGACCCAAGTTTGGTGAGTGTAACTTCAAAGCAGTATGAGTGGCAGAAGTTTCAAATTTTCCAATGAAAGTCTATGGGAAAAATGGGGTCTTTGGGGGTCCGCCACAGGGGCCCGGAGGGTGGGATTGCTTAAAAAAGCACAAGCAACCTATTCGGGTATGAGGCGAACAAGTGTGCAAAGTTTCAGAATTCTACTCCTAAAACTCTAGGAGGAGTAGCGTATAGAAAATTGCTAAATTTTCATTGGCCACTGGTAGCTCCGCCCACTTTGGGGTGACCCCCCAAAATACATATTTCTATTTGGGGTGACACAAACAATATGTGGTCCGAGTATGGGGAGTGTAGCTTCAAAATTGTACGAGTGGCAGCGATTTGAAATTTTTCCCTGTCAAAGTCAATACGAAAAAAGGGGGCTTCCGGGGTCCGCCGCAGGGGCCCGGAGGGTGGGAGCGCTTAATAAAGCACAAGAAACGTACTTCGCTATAAGACGAATAAGTGTGGAAAGTTTAGGGTTTGTACCCCTAAAACTGTGGGAGGAGTAGCGTTTCGAAAATGGGGGGGCGCTAATAATAATAAGAATAATAAGAAGAACGAGCTGAACTCGAAGAACAAGATGTTGGCTATTTACATAGCCAACATAATAATAATAATAAGAATAAGCTGAACTCGAAGAACAGTATGTTGGCTATTTCATAGCCAACATAATAAGAACGAGCTGAACTCGAAGAACAAGATGTTGGCTATTTACATAGCCAACATAACTAGACGATTTTTATTGTAAAAAATATGTACAAATTTACAATACAATAAATAATAATAAAGTTTAGTGACCAAAAATGATCACACAAATCAAGAAAATTGCATACATCTGCATAAACATAACATTTTGTACCAAAAAATATGTACAACTCATAAAGTCAGAATTTGACCATAATGCGTTTCCGCACATTCATTGAATATTATATACAAAGGGACTTTTACGCCCAAACAAGGGAAGCAAATTTGCCTCATCACAACAACATTTCCAAGGAATTCTTTGTCCAAAGGACATTCATAAGGAAACACGGATCCTGAACAGGAGAATCATGCATTCACTACATCTATACAACACAAGACTAGACGACATAAACCGCCACCCTACACCAAACCACTCGTGACCCAACACCAGACATATAACAAGATGTAATCATGCAGCAACCCACTCACACCAGGAGCGGTAACATACACGAAACAAAAAATAATCACAACTGTAACAAGACAGAACAAGGAACCCCCAAGTAAGCTGGAGGGAAGACTTCAGCTATGTCTGCGGCCGAACTTAAAAAATATAGGGAAATACTCAAAATCTAAGCAGGGTGAGTTAAGAAGACAGAAAGCCCACCCAGGAGAGACATGGATGAGCTAAGGAGGCCTGATATTCTGCCAAGCAAGAATCCAAGCACTCCTGCCCAACCTACGTCTCTCCGAGCACTGAATCCTGGACACCTCACCGAGGACGTTGTTCACTACCACCTGGACAGGGATGGATTTTTGTCTAATAACTAACTGACACCGTGCCAACCATGTGTGCTGTCTAATGGCTAAACTGACTAAATATAAAGTGCATAAATCATAAACCTGGTAGGACCTGAAAGCCCCATATGCCCACTCAGCGTAACTCAGACGCTCCAGAAAAGGGATACCTAGGATCCCACCCACCTGTTTACACACCTCTATATTAAAGGGACAATGAAGAAGAAAGTGGTCCATGGATTCCTCGACACCACCACACTCCTCACGAGGACATACACGTGCATCCACATTCAAGTACTTAACATTGCTCCTAACATAGAGTTTGCCATGGAAGGAAAGCCAAGCAATATCCCACAATTTATTTGGAATACGCGGCGAATTAATCAGCCTCAAACCCTCCTCCAATTGTATGCTTGGGCAGTCTCTTAAGTACATTGGGTCATGAAAGTAGGAGTCTATCACCCGCTTCGTTAGATCTCGCCTCCCGACCGATCTGACATCCTCCACCGTCAATCCCCACTGTCTTAATTTTTTCAAGCACATGACAACATAGGCCGGGAGACAGTCACGGCGAGACCCCAGACTTTTCACTGAGCCACCGCTTTCCCAACTCGTGAGCGAAGTCCCAAACCAAGACCGAAAAATGCCTACCCAACCAGGCGAGTTCTCTGCAAGCATACTACCAAGATTATGTTTAATAAACAGCAGAGAAAAGAAAACGATTGGATTGACCATGTCTAGGCCACCTTCCTGTCTGGTTTTGTAGGTGATGTTTCTACGCATAAGGTATAATCTGTTTCCCCAGAGCATCTGAAAAAACAGACCGCAGATCCTTGTGTACAGAGACTGGGGCAAAATTGCGACATAACTGACATAAAGCAATATTGGAACCAGATGACTCTTGATCAGGTCCACCTTTTCCCTGAACGTTAAAGACCAGTTCTTCCAGCGTGCTACTTTGGCGTCGACATCGTCTAGCCTACACACCCAATTTTGGTGACCGTAATCGCCAGGACCAAATTCGATGCCAAGAATCTTAATCTTCTGTTGAGGCACGGGAAAGGAGCCAGGAAGCTCAAAGCTCTCTCCATCATTCCCCATCCAGAAAATTTCACACTTGTCTGGATTGACTTGTGACCCTGATGCCCCTGAGTACAGCGCAATCTCTGAGACCACTACCTCCGCCTCTTCTGTCCCAGAAACTATCACCGTCACATCATCGGCATAGGCCACAACCTTTAGGGGAGGCACATCAGAAATGCCCACAGGAACTCCACTGAGCGCACCGCTCTCTAGCCTTCTCACGAAGGGGTCGATCGCGAATACGTACAGGAGGGAGCTCAGCGGACACCCCTGACGCACTCCAGAACAAACCTTGAAAGGTTCGCCAACCCAGCAATTTATAAGCATGAAACTCTCTGCCTCTTTATACAAAACGCGGAGCCAATTGACAAACCCCTCCTGTAGACCATACACACAAAGTAGCCGCCATAGGTACTCATGGTTAACTCGATCAAAGGCCTTAGACTGATCCAATGCCAGCAAATACTTTCCACAACCCTCAGCTCTGCATCGCTCCAAGACTTCCCGGACAGCCAAAAGTGCTGAGAAAGTGCCTCTTCCTGAAATCGAGCAGTGCTGGTGGTGGGAAAGCAAAGGTGTCGCCTGGGATAGACGCCAGAATAATATTTTTGCCAGAATCTTTCTGTCGATGTTGAGAAGGCTGATGGGACGCCAATTCTCAATCATCTCAGGATCTTTACCTTTAGACAGGAGAATGACCGCCGACTTTCTCATGGAAGACGGTAAATCACCTTCAGCAAGACACTGATTGAACATATCTGCCAATTGGGGCGCCAGAAAACTCTTGAAAGCTTTGTAAAACTCAGCTGTCAGACCATCTGGGCCCGGGGATTTTTTGGGCGTGAGACTGTCAATGGCTCTCACTACTTCCTCAGCGGTGATTGCCTCTGTCAGGTTTATGTCAGAAACATCTGCATCTCCCAAGCCTGGGGTTGTGACCAGAAAAGTCTCCATCCCAGCCTGGTCAATTGGCTTGCACCCAAGCAGGTCAGCATAAAAATCTCTAGCGATGGATAGGATTCCGTGCCTGGATTTCTCCACAGAACCCGATCCATCTCTGAGCCCAATAACCGTTTTAAGGGCTGCACCTTGTCTGCAATTCTGATAGGGATCAGGCGAGTGGTATTTGCCATAATCCCTTTCTAAATACAGAGAAGTCAGACGGTCGTATTGCTGCTGCTTGAGTTGGGCCCTGACCTCAGAGATCTCCCCCTGATCTCCTTTCTCCGAGACCAGGATCTCAAGCTTTCTTCTCAGTTGTTGGTAAGCAATATTTCTACCAATCTGTTTTTTTCTGGCTAGACTCTTGAAAAGTCTGATGACACGACTTTTGACCACCTCCCACCACTCTGACCTGTTGTCAAAGCATTCCAGGATAGTGATCTGCGCCTGAAAAAATTCCTCAACAGACTGTCTCACATTCTCTTCCAACAGCAGGGATGAATTTAACTTCCAGATACCCCTACCTCTGGGGGGAGCACAGGATGCACCCAGGTCCACCGATAGAATACAGTGATCCGAGAATTCCACTGCCTGAACCCTAGGGCCCGAAGCAGTGCAACTCTCTGTAACAAAAAATCTGTCTATTCTACTCTGACTCCCTGGCCGCTGAAAAGTGAACCCAGTGAGATCTGGTGAATGCTGAACATGAACATCCACCAAACCTGCCTCTTTAACTATCCTATTTAAGAAAATACTATCAGGATGCAACCGAGTGTTGGTACCTTCCCTGTCCATTACCCTGACAATGGTGTTGAAATCACCACCAAACACTATCGGCTGCGTCGTAAAAAGGAACGGCCTGATTGCTGTGAAAAGACGTCTCCTCTCCCAGTAGGTCTGTGGTGCATAAACATTTATTAACCTGAGGTTCTGTCCCCTCACAACAACGTCTAAGACCAGACATCTCCCCATCTCTACTTCAATTACTCGCCGGCAAGTTACCATCTCAGTTCTGAAAAGCACTGCCACACCACTGTAAGGCTCGGCCGCAAGAGACCAATAGCTCGGACCGGATCTCCAGTCCCTCCTGGCCAGATGGATATCAGCCAGAGAGGTGAGCCTGGTCTCCTGCAAAAACAAAATGTCAGCATCAAAACTACTGAGAAAAAATAAGGCCAAGTTACGAGCTCTTACAGATTTAATACTAGCAACATTAATGGTTGCCAGTTTAAGTGGTGGGGAAACAGCCATTTGGGTAATTGAAATAGTGTCACTCCAGCTTACCTCACACAAGACAAAAAGGAAAAGAAAAACAATCCACATAGACAACATTAGGAAGTATTCTCCTGCCCATCATCCTCTGCCTCCATGTCTTCCTCGGATGGTGAAACTCCCTGTTCACCATCCAGGGCACTAAATCTGTTAGTTAATAGGTGAACCAGCCTCTTGGCTGCCACCTCACTCTTTTTTTGACCTCGTATATTCTTTAATGCTTTCGGTTTGTGTTTTTTTACTTTCTGAAGTCTCTCCTCCAGATAGCGCAAGTCGTCCGGATGGAGAGACCCCAAATCTAGCTGTTTACTTTTTCCAGAGGGTTGATTAGGAGAGTGACTAGGTTTGAGAGTTACATCTGGGGGATGAGGAGGAAGAGGATCGGGAAGGGGAGGTGGATCAGAAGGTAGGGAAGGAGAAGGAAGAAGGATTGGGGAAGGATGAAGGTTTGTTGGGGAAGCATCCAAAGGCGATCGAGGTTTAACCCCTGAATCACCTCCCGGTATGTCCCGAGAATCTCCCTTTCTGGGAACCTTTTTCAAGGTTTTATCAGGTGGAGGGCTATCTCTCGGATTCTTCGGATTTCGAGGCCTGGGCTGTTCTTGGAGAGTACCTGCTCCTTCGGACTCATTCACAATGCGACGCTTTCCCCTGACTCTCTTCACCAGCTGCCATGATGTTTCAGAGGCCCCACCGGATGGTTTAGAGGAGGGTGTCGCTACAGGGTCTTTACTGGACATAGGTCGTGACACGTTAGGTATAGGGACAGGTAGGACAGACTGAGAAATGGATTGCTGGGGGGCAGACTGGGAGGGTAACACAAGAGGCAGGCTGGAAGCATACGACTGTATCCCCTCCTCCTCCATCCTTGTTAGCAGGGCCTCTTTTACTGCGTCAGGTAGATTTGCCCAGGAGTTTGGACAGACACTGTAAGGGTGCCCAAATCCATGACAAAGGTTGCATTTGATGGTGTTGCAATCCTTTGCCTCATGTCCAAACTCCTGGCACAAACCACACCGTGGCTGCTTGCAGCCGTAACTATAGTGTCCCCTCCCTCCACAACGGTTGCAAATCCTGGGTTGACCCGGATAGAACACAGTGATTTTATCTCTCCCTAGAAGAGCTGTGCGAGGAATATGTGAATAAACACCATCCTTATATTTCATTTTTATAGATACTTCGTACCCACCCCACCAAATATCCAGGTCATCCAGGACTTTTTGGGGAGGAGACACTATATCAACATAGTGAGAGAGCCAGAGGACAATATCTTGCACCGGAATGGATTCATTCGTTACCACGACGTTAGCCCTCCTCACCAGGGGCTGACCAGACACATATGAAGCTACGAAATTTTTCCACTCTGATCTCCTCTTTTCTTTCTCTTCAATAAAAAACTCTTGGCCCCCTGATGTAAGAAAGCTAACGTCGTAGTATTCAGGGGGATCACCAGGAGCAATGATAGCATATATGTCCTGGGCTTTTACACCTGTACCCAGAAGGAGGCGGACGAAATCCTGTTTATTGGGAATACGTGACTCCCCCATCCATTTCAGGCGGACCACGTTCCTCCTCCCTCCGGGCACAGGTGCATCATCCCCCTGCTTCAAAGGAGCAGGTACTCTCTTTCCTCCAATCCTCCCTCCACCCATCTGACCCATCGCCTGTGCATAGGATGGAAAGGTTTTAGCCACAGGGTTTGAGGGTGGTGGTGATTTTTTCCCACCTCTAGTAATGAATGCCAACTCAGGAATAGATGACGGTATCGGTGCATTTTTGCGGCTGAAAGGGTGACACTCACCAATGCCATTTATTGTTTCCATGAACTTTTCTTTTTTTTCATTATCGTAACAAAAAATAACCTCGTTTCTTATGAGAAACGTATAACCACCTGCCTTGAATTCCGCCTGCTTGCCCAGACTATCATCGCCTAAGCCAACAGAAGAAATTCCGTCCAGATTTGCATTCTCCTGAATGGGCAAAAAATCTAGCAATTTGCAAGTTTTAGGCTCTAAAATGTACATCACATCTGCATCAAGCACGTACCTCCTGTTTCCTGCCACAAAATCCCCGACAATCTTAATCCCCAATGTCCTAGGTTCAAAAACCACACTTCCATTACTATCCCCCCCCTTCCTTTGCACCTGATGAAGTAGAAACATTCCCACTCTGATTTTTCTCTGACAAACCCGTTTGTATTACAGGAACATATATTGAATGACCATCTTTACTTTCTATCAACATTTCACCAAAGACAGTATCAACTGATTTTATTATTATACCACTTTCAGATATCTTTGATACTGCAGTATCACTCTGCTTATTCTCAGTCAAAGATTCTTCTATTTCAGTTTTAGAATATACATCATTCTTATTATGGGATTGTACACCTTCATTTTTGTCAGTTACTATATCACATATAACAGGTGTAGAGGGTAGAGGGTATATTGGGGGCAGGGCCTGAAATGTCACTACAATTCATCTTCATCAATTCCTTTTGGCTAGTTTCCCATAGCTCAAAAGTGCTAACTTTTTGTTCATCATTTTTGCTGCTATTTGCAGCTTTTACCTTGTCTGCTGGTGTCTCGTCTTTCTCCTGCAGATTCCCCTCCTTCCCCTCTGGCAGGCTTACAAGTTTCTCTGGCTGCAGACTGACATTGTCCTCAAGGAGGCACTCCATTTGGGTTTCTTTGCTGGCTTCTTGATGTTCAGGAGTGTCCCCAAGCAGTTCACCAGCGCTGCTGCTAGCCCCAGTTTCCCTGCTTTTCTCCTGGATGGTTACCTCCGGCCGCTGTAACACCTCACATCCGCATGCCAAGGGGTTCTGGTCGCATGCTGGGACATTGTTCTCCACCTTTCCCTTAGGTGCTGCAGGCTCGCTGTCCGCCTCGATCCGCATCACAGCCTCCGTGCTATGCTGGGGAAGTGCTGGAGCGCATACCGGAGTTCCGCTGACGTCACTTCCGGTGATGTCACTTCCGGTTTGCGCCTTCTCCGTCCTAGTCAGGCTTAGTGCAGCGGCAAGCTGCCTTACGAGACCAGCTGACTTTCTTACATAGCTGGATTTTCTTCTTCCACCCGCATTGCTTCCTCTTTTCTTTCTTTTTTTAGGAGTAGCTTTACCCATCTTCTGCTGTGCACTTTCCGCTGTTGCCTGCGAAACTTCTGATTCCTCCACTTCCATTTCAAGCACATCAGGCACATCTGTTCCCATGGAATTTTCCACACCAGCGCCATCTTCTGTTGTATTTGTGTCAGTTTCTGCAGAAACCATTTTCTTCACATTAACATTGCATTCCTTTATATTTTTTTCTTCAGTTGCTGTATTTCTTTCTGCTTTTTCACCATGTACTGTTTTCTCACCAGTGTTTTCTGCACTCACATCTGGTTTGATATGTGCACTGCAAGCAACCTTCACAGTTTCCTCCAGTTTATCACCTTTTTGGATTTTTCCATCGCATTTCTTCATACTTTTCTTTGTTGCCTCTCCAGCCACCACCTCCTTCCCACTTTTGGCATCACCGGGTCCCTCAGCTTTACCTGTGGAGTATTTGGCTTGACTGGGTACATGCTTCAGGGTTGCTGGTCTGATGCTTTTCACAGCTTCATCCACCACGGCCTCTGCTGACATCAGGCGGAATCTAGCTGCATTCTGCCGAGTTTCTCGGAAAGGTCCACCTCTCCTTTCGAGTTCAGACACAACTCTCCACTGATCAGCTACTTTTTTTTGCAGCTCTGTGGTCACAGGGTCCTCACCCAGGAATTCTGGCCTCCATTTGACTCCGAAGCGGTGGATCCTCTGCTTTAACTGTAAACACAGCTGGTCGTATTGGTCTGTATGGAACTTTATCAGCTTATTCCAAGCCACCACATCTGCCACGACATCATGGGTTCCACTATCACGAGTGCTTCCCCCTTCCCCTAGGTAGGACAGGTCAGGGGGGGTATGAGCCGACTGCTCCATGGCTGGAAGCAGCCGGCTAGGTTAGAGAAGGCCCCTGCAGGCCAAGGCCTGAGCAGGGACCTCAGGTAGCTCCACAGTCCAGAAAAGCTTCCTCTCTGCTGGGCCAGGTATAAGCCAGCTGTTGTTTCTGAAGTCTCTGGAAGTCTCACAGGAGCTCCTCTGCACACCACCTCACAATAACTAGACGATTTTTATTGTAAAATATATATACAAAATTTACAATACAATAAATAATAATAATAAGTTTAGTGACCAAAAATGATCACACAAATCAAAGAAAATTGCATACATCTGCATAAACACAAAAAATATGTACAACTCATAAAGTCAAAAATGACTATAATGCGCTTTCGCACATTCTTTGAATATTATGTACACAGGGACTTTTACGCCCAAACAAGAAAGCAAATCTGCCTTATCACGACAAACGTTTCCAAGGACCAAATTTTGTCCAAAAACATCCATACGGAAGCATAGATCCTGAACAGGAGAACCATTCATCCACTACATCTATACGACGCAAGACTGGACAACATAAACCACCACCCTGTACCAACCCACTAGTGACCAAACACCAGACATATAACAATACGTAATCATGCTGCAACCCACTCACACCAGGAGGGGTAACACACACGAGACAGAAATAATCAAAACTATAACAAGACGAAACAAAGAACCCCCAAGTGAGCTGGAGGGAAGACTTCAGTTATGTCTGCGGCCGAACATAAAAATATAGGAAAAATATTCAAAATCTAGGCAGGGTGGATTAAAGAAATAGAAAGCCCACCCAGGAACGGCAGAGGTGAACTAAGGAGGCCTGATATTCTGCCAAGCAAGAATCCAAGCACTCCTGCCCAACCTACGTCTCTCCGAGCACCGAATCCTGGACACCTCACCCAGGACATTGTTCACCACCACCTGGACAGGGATGGATTTTTGCCTAATAACTAACTGACACCGTGCCAACCATGTGTGCTGTCTGATGGCTAAACTAACTAAATATAAAGTGCATAAATCATAACCCTGGTAGGACCTGAATGCCCCGTATGCCCACTCAGCGTAACTCAGACGCTCCAGAAAGGGGATACCTAGGATCCCACCCACCTGTTTACACACCTCTATATTAAAGGGACAATGAAGAAGAAAGTGGTCCATGGATTCCTCGACACCACCACACTCCTCACGAGGACATCCACGTGCATCCACATTCAAGTACTTAACATTGCTCCTAACATAGAGTTTGCCATGGAAGGAAAGCCAAGCAATATCCCACAATTTATTTGGAATACGCGGCGAATTAATCAGCCTCAAACCCTCCTCCAATTGCACGCTTGGGCAGTCTCTTAAGTACATTGGGTCATGAAAGTAGGAGTCTATCACCCGTCTCGTTAGGTCTCGCCTCCCGACCGATCTGACATCCTCCACCGTCAATCCCCACTGTTTCAATTTTTTCAAACACATGACAACATAGGCCGGGAGATAGTCATGGCGAGGCACTAGTCTTTTCACTGAGCCACCGCTTTCCCAACTCGTGAGCGAAGTCCCAAACCAGGTCCGGAAAATGCCTACCCAACCAGGCGGGTTCTCTGCAAGCATGCTACCAAGATTGTGTTTAATAAACAGCAGAGAAAAGAAAACAATTGGATTGACCATGTCTAGGCCACCTTCCCGTCTGGTTCTGTAGGTGATATTTCTGCGCATAAGGTATAATCTGTTTCCCCAGAGCATCTGAAAAAACAGACCACAGATCCTTGTATACAGAGATTGGGGCAAAATTGCGACATAGCTGACGTAAAGCAATATTGGAACCAGATGACTCTTGATCAAGTCGACCTTTTCCCTGAACGTTAAAGACCAGTTCTTCCAGCGTGCTACTTTGGCGTCGACATCATCTAGCCTACATACCCAATTTTGATGGCCGTAATCGCCAGGACCGAATTCGATGCCAAGAATCTTAATTTTCTGTTGAGGCACGGGAAAGGAGCCGGGAAGCTCAAAGCTCTCTCCATCATTCCCCATCCAGAAAATTTCACACTTGTCTGGATTGACTTGTGACCCTGATGCCTTTGAGTACTGCGCAATCTCCGAGACCACAACCTCCGCCTCCTCTGTCCCAGAAACTATCACAGTCACATCATCAGCATAGGCCACAACCCTCAGGGGAGGTATGCCAGAAATGCCCACAGGAACTCCACTGAGCGCACCGCTCTCTAGCCTTCTTATGAAGGGGTCGATTGCGAATACGTACAGGAGGAAACTCAGCGGACACCCCTGACGCACTCCAGAACACACCTTGAAAGGTTCGCCAACCCAGCCATTTATGAGCATGAAACTCTCCGCCTCTTTGTACAAAATGCGAAGCCAATTAACAAACCCTTCCTGTAGGCCATAACGCAAAGTAGCCGCCATAGGTACTCATGGTTCACTCGATCAAAGGCCTTGGACTGATCCAATGCCAGCAAGTACTTTCCCCAACCCTCAGCCCTGCATCGTTCCAGGACTTCCCGGACAGACAAAAGTGCTGAGAAAGTGCCTCTTCCTGAAATCGAGCAGTGCTGGTGGTGGGAAAGCAAGGATGTCGCCTGGGATAGACGCCAGAATAATATTTTTGCCAGAATCTTTCTGTCGATGTTGAGAAGGCTGATGGGACGCCAATTCTCAATCATCTCAGGATCTTTGCCTTTAGACAGGAGAATGACCGCTGACTTTCTCATGGAAGGTGGTAAGTCACCTTCAGCAAGACACTGGTTGAACACATCTGCCAATTGCGGTGCCAGAAAAGTTTTGAAAGCCTTGTAAAACTCAGCTGTCAAACCATCTGGACCAGGAGATTTTTTGGGCGTGAGACTGTCAATGGCTCTCACTACTTCTTCAGCGGTGATTGCCTCTGTCAGGTCTATGTCAGAAACATCTGCACCTCCCATCCCTGGGGTTGAGACTAGAAAGGTTTCCATCCCAGCCTGGTCAATCGGCTTGTTCCCAAGCAGGTCAGCATAAAAATCTCTAGCAATGGATAGGATTCCGTGCCTGGACTTATCCACAGAACCCGATCCATCTCTGAGTCCAGTAACCGTTTTAAGGGCTGCACCTTGTCTGCAATTCTGATAGGGATCAGGCGAGTGGTATTTGCCATAATCCCTCTCCAAATACAGAGAAGTCAGACGGTCATATTGCTGCTGCTTGAGTTGGGCCTTGACCTCAGAGATCTCCCCCTGATCTCCGTTCTCCGAGACCAGGATCTCAAGCTTTCTTCTCAGTTGTTGATAAGCAATATTCCTACCAATCTGCTTTTTCCTGGCTAGGCTCTTGAAAAGTCTGATGACACGACTTTTGACCACCTCCCACCACTCTGACCTGTTGTCAAAGCATTCCAGGATGGTGATCTGTGCCTGAAAAAATTCCTCAACAGACTGTCTCACATTCTCTTCCAACAGCAGGGACGAATTTAACTTCCAGGTACCCCTACCCCTGGGAGGGGCACATGACGCACCCAGGTCCACCGATAGAATACAGTGATCCGAGAATTCCACCGCCTTGACCCTCGGGGCTGAAGCAATGTAATTCTCTGTAACAAAAAATCTATCTATTCTACTCTGACTCCCTGGCCTCTGAAAAGTGAACCCAGTGAGGCCTGGCGAATGCTGAACATGAACATCCACCAGACCCGCCTCTTTAACTATCCTATTTAAGAAAATACTATCGGGACGCAACCGAGTGTTGGTACCTTCCCTGTCCATTATCCTGACAATGGTGTTGAAATCACCACCAAACACTATCGGTTGCGTCGTAAAAAGGAACGGCCTGATCGCTGTGAAAAGACGTCTCCTCTCCCAATAAGTCTGTGGTGCATAAACATTAATCAACCTGAGGTTCTGTCCTCTCACAACAACGTCAAGGACCAGACATCTCCCCATCTCCACTTCAATCACTCGCCGGCAAGTTACCATCTCAGTTCTGAAAAGCACTGCCACACCACTGTAAGGCTCGGCCGCAAGAGACCAATAGCTCGGACCGGATCTCCAGTCCCTCCTGGCCAGATGGATATCAGCCAAGGAGGTGAGCCTAGTCTCCTGCAAAAACAAAATGTCAGCATCAAAACTACTGAGAAAAAATAAGGCCAGGTTACGAGCTCTTACTGATTTAATACTGGCAACATTAATGGTCGCCAATTTAAGTGGTGGGGGAACAGCCATTTGAGTAATTGAAATAGTGTCACTCCAACTTACTTCACACAATACAAAAAAGAAAAACAATCCACGTTTACAACATTTAGGATATATTCTCCTACCCAAGCTCCTCTGCCTCCATGCTTTCCTCAGAAAGTGAGTCTCCCTGCTCACTACTTAAGGCACCAAACCTATTTGCCAGTTGGTGAATGAGCCTTTTGGCTGCCACCTCACTTTTCTTTTTCACGCGCCTATCTTTTAGAGTTTTGGGCCTACGCTTCTTTACATTCTCAAGTCTCTCCTCCAGATACTTTAAGTCATCTGGATGAAGAGATTCCAGATCCAGCTGTATTTTTTCTTCCCTTTCTACAGAAGGGGAAGTTGCCGTTTTTCCCAATCCAGAGGGTTGGGCGGGGGGACGTGCAGGATTAGGGGATCCATCGGGAGGAAGGGGGGGAGGCGGGTCTGGGATGGGGAGTGAATCAGGAGGGGAGACAGGGATGGGAGAAGGATTGGGGAAGGATTAGGATTGGATTGGGAAACCCCTGGAGATAACTGGGTTTCTACTGCAACTTGGGATTCTTCTCTTCTTGGAAACTTTTTCTGGATCTTATCTGGTGGGGGGCTATCTCTTGGGTTTTTCGGAAACCGGGGTTTAGACTGCTCCTGGAGAGTACCCGCTCCCTCGGACTCATTCACAGTGCGGCGTCTTCCCCTGACTCTCTTCACTACTTGCCATGCAGGCTCAGAGGCCCCACCAGGTGGTATGCTGTCAGAAGAGGGGACTGTTACGGAATCTTTACATGACACAGACACAGGCTTTGGTACACCGGGAATAGGTACTGGCGGAATAGACTGGGATTTGGACTGTGAGGAAAGGGGCTGAGGGGATAACACAAGAGGTAGGTTGGAAACATATGACTGTATCCCCTCCTCCTCCATTTTTGACAGTAGGGCCTCCTTTACTGCGTCAGGCAGATTTGACCAGGAATTTGGACACACGCTGCAGGAATGTCCGAAACTATGGCATAGGTTGCATTTAATAGTATTACAATCTTTCGCGTCGTGTCCAAATTCCTGGCACAAACCACAACGGGGCTGCTTACAGCCATAACTGTAGTGTCCTCTCCCTCCACAACGGTTACAGATCCTGGGCTGACCCGGATAAAAAACGGTGATCTTGTCTCTGCCCAATAGGGCCGTACGAGGAACGTGCGAGTAAGTACCGTTCTTATATTGCATTTTAATGGAGACCTCGTAACCTCCCCACCAGATATCCAGGTCATCCAGGATCCTTTGAGGAGAGGACACTACATCAACATAGTGAGAGAGCCAGAGGACAATATCCTGCACTGGAATGGACTCGTTTGTCACCATGACGTTAGCCCTCCTCACCAGGGGCTGACCAGATATGTATGAGGCCACAAAATGCTTCCATTCTGATCTCCTCTTCTCCTTTTCTTCCATAAAAAATTCTTGGCCCCCCGGTGTAAGAAAACTAACGTCATAGTACTCAGGGGGGTCACCAGGAGCAATGATGGCATATATGTCCTGGGCCTTCACACCCGTACCCAAGAGGAGACGAGCAAAATCCTGTTTGTTGGGGATACGCGATTCCCCCGTCCACTTTAGGCGGACCACGTTCCTTCTCCCCCCAGATACGGGTGCATCATCCCCCTGCTTCAAAGGAGCGGGTACTCTCCTTCCACCAAGCCTACCGCCACCCACCTGACCTACCGCCCGAGCATAAGATGGGTTATTAGATATTTTAACTCCAGGCCCTGGCTCTGACGTTGGTGTTCCACCGCCTCTGGTAACAAAGGCTAAATCTGGAATAGCAGGTGAGTCAGACGTAGTTTTACGAGTGGATGGATGGCATTCACCCATACCACTAATAACCTCCATGAGAATCTCTTTGCCATCTTTATCATAGCAGAAGAGAACCTCGTTTCTTATTACAAAAAGGAATTTGCCTGCTTCAAACTTTGACTGTCTGCCCAGACTAGAATCACCTAGACCCACAGAGTTAATCTTGCTTAAATCAGCATTTTCGCCAATGGGCAAAAAATCCAATATTTTGCATGTCTCTTTCTCAAGAACATACAAGACATCTGGCTCTACCACATATCTTTTATTTCCTGCGATAAAATCTCCAACAATTTTGATCTCCATCGTCTCTGCCACAAAAACACCTCCTTTGTCGCCCTCCCCGCTCCCCCCTTGAATACTCGCATCTGATCGTAGAGAATCAGGGGCATCTGAACACACCACCAATCCCCTTGGATTCTCATTCTGAGTTTGATCACCCAACGCTGTTGGTACCACAGAGGTATTTATCACATGATGCTTATTTACACCTTCCACCAAAACTTCACCAAAAATGGTATCAACTACTGCCACCGTTCTTTCATCCACAGATACATTTGATATTACAGTTTTATTACATTCATTGTTTACTACGGGTTCACTGACCCCTGTTACTGCAATGCTAGATCCTTTTGCCACAGAATGGGAGCAGTCATTGTTTTCATTAAGGGATTTTATATCACTAACAACATTTTTGCCATCTATGCTTGGTACTGGGGATGCATTAATAATGGAAGCTGAGTCACTGTTATTTACTTCCATTGGAGTCTTATGGCTGGCTTCCTGGTGTTTAACTGCCTCAGCAGATTGTCTCTCAATGTCACTGTTAATTTTAGTGCTTGCTTTACCTTTTGTTGCCTTGTCGCTATCCGGAGAGTCCCCTCCTTCTCTGATCAGCAGCATCACAGGGTTGTCAGGCTGCTGCGTATTTACATCCTCATTCATTGAGGATTCCTGGCTGCATGAGCGTTCAGCGTCCCTCACCTCCTCCCCAGGCGTTTCTGGTGCGTTCTCCAATCCACTGCGCCCAACAGCCTCCGTGCCACGTTGGAAAGCCGCTGGAGCGCATAGAGGAGGCGCTGGGACGCATGTTGGAGTGCTGGTGACGTCACTTCCGGTGACGTCACTTCCGGTTTGCGCCACCGCTGTTCCAGCTAGAGTTAATGCAGCGGCGAGCTGTCTCACAATCCCCACAGACTTACGCACATAGGTGGATCTTCTTCTAGCTCCTGTATTACTTCCTCTCTTCTTTCTTTTTTTAGGAACAGTCTTGCTTTCTTTTTGCTGCACACTCTCTGTTGCTGCCTGAGATGCCTCAGATCCCTCCACCTCCGTTTCCATTTGTTCCTCAGGCACATCAGGCACATCTGCCTCTATGGAATTTTCTACTCCAGCGCTTTCTTCTGCTGCCAGTTTGTTAGCTTTCTCACCATTAACCCTTTCCACACTGCCCTTCCTTGCAGTTGTGTGAACAAACTGGGTCTCCTAGTGGCACTACAGCTGAAAAGGAACGGTCTCACTGCGTGCAACCTGCACTGCACAGGAGATCTGTTCAGCTGTGTGTGGGCCTTTAAACTTAAAATTCAACTTATTTTTGCAGCCACAGAAAAAAGTTAACACAGGCCTCACTTTGCCAATATCAAAAATTATACTTTATTGTGAAATAGAGCAATCAGTGACTGTGAAAAGCTTCCACTACACATAAAAAACCATTAAAAACACTTTAAGAGCACCAGAGATTCCGCGGCAATACCCCCACCTCGCCTCAGTTCCGCTCCATTCACACACCCATGCCATTCATTCCACAAGGATTCATGCATGTATTGTAATAATACTAAGCCTCCAAACAATTTGCACGTGCTAATTGAAAAACCGTTTGCTTTGACAGACCAGGCTTTTAAAGATCCAATGTGACAGCACGCTATCCCAGAGTTACTAGACAGTTACTGGTTACTGATGATGCAAACTTGGCCAGCAGTTAGTACTAATATGCACAATGAATGCAGTCCAGCTTTTGCCATAAACAGGTTCAGCTTTCAAATATATAGCAAAGCAGCCCAAGTTGGTAAACTAAGAAAAGCAGCAATTGGTCGCCTCAGCACAGCGTTAGACAGGCAGTTAGTAGCTTCAGCATATCGTTAGACAAGCGTTGCATGCATGATAACAGGAGCCTGTTTGACACAGGAGCTCAGCTTATGGGATCACCGTCTCTCTTATTGTATCAAGTCCCCAGTGGTATACGATACCTCTCTTCCGGGGCTTTCCACAGCGCAGCGTGATCCCGTAGATGAAGGCAGGTGGTGGTGGCTAGTATGATAGATCTACCCGCACGCGTCTGTGCATCAATGCGCCAGCGGGGATCACACTCGGAGCAGCCAGAGAATCGAGGTGATGGGTGAGGCCGGCCTCATGTAGCTCCTCCCACCGACATGTTTCGGCCAATGGCCTTCCTCAGGGTGTGGCTTCCTTGCAGTTGTAACAGGGCTTGTGGTTTCACTGGATACTTGGCAAGATTTTGATTTTTCAACATTATATTCTGCATGCACATCTGCTTTGATAAGTACAGTATGGGAAAACTTTGTTGTTACAGCTGGCTTGTCACTTTCTGAATTTTCTGTATCACCTTTCTTTGCACTTTCTTTTCTTGTCACTTTCATTACCCTCTCCTGGCCACTTCTGGTATCACCGGGTTTCCTACCCTCCACCTTACCTGCGGGGCTCACGGATTGGGTCGTTGCAGGCTTTACAACCACCGCTCTTATACTTTTTACTGCATCTTCCACTACAGCTTCAGCCGACATCAAGCGGAATCTGGCTGCATTCTGGCGGGTTTCCCGAAAGGGCCCTCCTTTGCTTTCCAAATCCGAGATCACTCTCCATTGGTCAGCCACTTTCCTTTGTAGTTCTGTTGTTACAGGATCTTCACCTAGGAACTCAGGCCTCCATTTCACACCAAATCGATGTATTCTCTGCTTCAGCTGCAGGCACAGTTGGTCATACTGATCAGTGTGGAATTTGATCAGCTTGTTCCACGTCACCACATCAGCTACAACGTATCGAGTTCCTCCATCACAGATGCTCCCCCCTTCCCCTAGGTAAGACAGGTCAGGGGGGGTATGAGCCGACTGCTCCATGGCTGGAAGCAGCCGGCTAGAGTAGAGAGGGCCCCTGCAGGCCAAGGCCTAAGCAGGGACCTCAGGTAGCTCCAAAGTCCAAGAAACCTTCCTCTCTGCTGGGCCAGGTATAAGCCAGCTGCTGCACTGGAAGTCTCTGGTAGTCTCTCAGGAGCTCCTCTGCACACCACCTCACAATAACTAGACGGTGTCGTTTCTGAAGAAACCACAGGATGTTGGCTATGTGTCTGATTGGCTGCATGTGGCTCCGCCCACCTTGCCAAATTTTAACCCCAGTCACCCAGTGACCCAATGTGCCAAGTCTGGGAACTCTGGCTTTAATACAGTGAGAATTACAGCTGTTGACATTTTCCCATTGAAGTCAATAGGCAAAATCTGATTGGCTGGTTTTGGCTCCGCCCACTTTTAACATTTCAATCACAGTCACCCTGTGACTGAGTGTGCCAAGTTTGAAGTCCCTGCCATTAACAGTGAAAGAATGGCAGCAACTTATATATTGACATTGATTAGCAATAGGTAACATTTGATTGGCTGTTTTAAGCTCCGCCCATTTTTCTAAATTTTAACATTAACCACCATGTCATGGTCTGTGCCAAGTTTTGGACCTCTGGCTTTAAAAGTGTGAGAGTGGCAGTATTTGAAAGTTTTACATTGAAGTGCATTGGTGAAATTTGATTGGATGTAAGTGGCTCCGCCCACTTTTCTTATTTTTTGACCGCAATCACCCAGTGAGTAACTGAGCCAAGTTTGGGACACCTGGCATTTAAACTGTGATAATAGCAGAAGTTTATCATTTTTCATTAAGGTCAATGGCTGAAATCTGATTGGTTGTTGTTGCCCCACCCCCTTTTTTATTAATGGTGAACTACAGTCACCCAGTCACTAACACTCCAAAGTTTGGGAATGCTGGCATTTAACGTGTAAAAATAGAAGCAGTTTTATTGTTTTCTATTGAAAGTCAATGAATGGCATTTGATTGGTTGCTGGTGGCTCCACCCACTTTTTCAAAATTTGAAGTGTAAATCCCCATTGATCACATTTGCGATATTCGAAGTCCCTGACATCAATATTGTGAGAATGGCAGCCTTTTTAACTTTTCCCATTTACATCAATCAAAGAAATCTGATTGGTCAGTTTTGGCTCCGCCCACTTTTATGAATTTTAATCCCAGTCCCCCAGTGACCAACTGTGCCAAGTGTCAGGACCCTGCCTTTAACCATCTAAGAGCAGCAGCAATTTAAATTTTTCCCATTTAAACTAATGGCTGAAATTTGATTGGCTGTGGTAGACTCCGCCCACGTTTTATTAATTTTAAACCCAGTCACCCAGTGACCCACTGTGCCAAGTCTGGGAACTCTGGCTTTAATACAGTGAGAATTGCAGCTGTTTAAATTTTCCCATTGAAATCAATAGGAAAAATCTGATTGGCTGTTTTTGGCCCCGCCCACTTTTTGGGGTCCCCAAAATGTGACAGAATGCTGCAGCTTCACCCCATGACTAAGTGACCCAAGTTTGGTAAGTGTAACTTCAAAGCAGTATGAGTGGCAGAAGTTTCAAATTTTCCAATGAAAGTCTATGGGAAAAATGGGGTCTTTGGGGGTCCGCCACAGGGGCCCGGAGGGTGGGGTTGCTTAAAAAAGCACAAGCAACCTATTCGGGTATGAGGCGAACAAGTGTGCAAAGTTTCAGAATTCTACTCCTTAAACTCTAGGAGGAGTAGCGTATAGAAAATTGCAAAATTTCCATTGGCTTCTGGTAGCTCCACCCACTTTGGGGTGACTCCCAAAAATACATATTTCTATTTGGGGTGACACCAACAATATGTGGTCCGAGTATGGGGAGTGCAGCTTCAAAATTGTACGAGTGGCAGAGATTTGAAATTTTTCCCTGTCAAAGTCAATACGAAAAAAGGGGGCTTCCGGGGTCCGCCACAGGGGCCCGGAGGGTGGGATCGCTTAATAAAGCACAAGAAACGTACTTTGCTATAAGACGAATAAGTGTGGAAAGTTTGGTGCTTGTACCCCTAAAACTGTAGGAGGAGTAGCGTTTAGAAAGTGGGGGGGCGCTAATAATAATAATAAGAACTAGATGATTTTTATTGTAAAAAATATATACAAATTTACAATGCAATAAATAATAATAATAAAGTATAGTGACCAAAAATGGTCACACAAATCAAAGAAATTGCATACATCTGCATAAACATAAACATTCTGTACAGAAAATATGTACAAAACCATAAAGTCAATTTTTGACTATAATGCGTTTCGTATATTCTTGCAATTACATACAAAGGGACTTTTACGCCCAACGCAAAAAGCAACAATCTGTATCATCACACAATTGTTTCTAAAGAACAACATTTTGTCCAAAGACATCCATGAGGAAACATAATCCTGAACAGGAGAACCATACATACTACATCCATACGACGCTGGACTGGACAACATAAACTACCACCAGACACCAAACCCACTGGTGACCTCACACCAGACATAAGACAAGACGCGACATACAGCAACCCACTCACACCAGGAGGGGTAACACACACGAGACAAAAATAATCAAAACTGTAACAAGACGGAACAAAGAACCCCCAAGTAAGCTGGAGGGAAGATTTCAGCTATGTCTGCGGCCGAACATAAAAATATAGGAAAAAAACTCAAAATCTAAGCAGGGTGGATTAAAGAGATAGAAAGCCCACCCAGGAAAGACAGAGGTGAACTAAGGAGGCCTGATATTCTGCCAAGCAAGAATCCAAGCACTCCTGCCCAACCTACGTCTCTCCGAGCACCGAATCCTAGATACCTCACCCAGAACATTATTCACCACCACCTGGACAGGGATGGATTTTTGTCTAATAACTAGCTGACACCGTGCCAACCATGTGTGCTGTCTAATGGCTAAACTGACTAAATATAAAGTGCATAAATCATAACCCTGGTAGGACCTGAATACTCCATATGCCCACTCAGCGTAACTCAAACGCTCCAGAAAGGGGATACCTAGGATCCCACCCACCTGTTTGCACACCTCTATATTAAAGGGACAATGAAGTAAAAAGTGGTCCATGGATTCCTCGACACCACCACACTCCTCCCGAGGACATCCACGTGTATCCACATTCAAGTACTTAACATTGCTCCTAACATAGAGCTTGCCATGGAAGGAAAGCCAAGCAATATCCCACAATTTATTTGGAATGCGTGGGGAATTAATCATCCTCAAACCCTCTTCCAATTTCACGCTTGGGCAGTCTTTTAAGTACAGTGAGACATGAAAATGGGAGTCTATCACTCGTCTCGTTAGGTCACGCCTCCCGACTGATCTGACATCCTCCACCGTCAATCCCCACTGTCTTAATTTTTTCAAACACATGACAACGTAGGCCGGGAGATAGTCATGGCGAGACCCCAGACTTTTCACTGAGCCACCGCTTTCCCAACTTGTGAGCGAAGTCCCAAACCAGGCCCGGAAAATGCCTACCCAACCAGGCGGGTCCTCTGCAAGCATGCTACCAAGATTGTGTTTAATAAACAGCAGAGAAAAGAAAACAATTGGATTGACCATGTCTAGGCCACCTTCCCGTTTGGTTTTGTAGGTGATGTTCCTGCGCATAATGTTTAATCTGTTTCCCCAGAGCATCTGAAAAAACAGACCACAGATCCTCGTATACAGAGATTGGGGCAAAATTGTGACATAACTGACGTAAAGCAATATTGGAACCAGATGACTCTTGATCAGGTCCACCTTTTCCCTGAAGGTCAAAGACCAATTCTTCCAGCGTGCTACTTTGGCGTTGACATCATCTAGCCTACTCACCCAATTTTGATGGCCGTAATCGCCAGGACCAAATTCGATGCCAAGAATCTTAATTTTCTGTTGAGGCACGGGAAAGGAGCCAGGAAGCTCGAAGCTCTCTCCATCATTCCCCATCCAGAAAATTTCACACTTGTCTGGATTGACTTGTGACCCTGATGCCTTTGAGTACAGCGCAATCTCTGAGACCACTACCTCCGCCTCCTCTGTCCCAGAAACTATCACCGTCACATCATCGGCATAGGCCACAACCTTTAGAGGAGGCACATCAGAAATGCCCACAGGAACTCCACTGAGCGCACTGCTCTCTAGCCTTCTTACGAAGGGGTCGATCGCGAATACGTACAGGAGGGAGCTCAGCGGACACCCCTGACGCACTCCAGAACATACCTTGAAAGATTCGCCAACCCAGCCATTTATGAGCATGAAACTCTCTGCCTCTTTATACAAAATGCGAAGCCAATTGACAAAACCTTCCTGTAGGCCATACACACAAAGTAGCCGCCATAAGTACTCATGATTTACTCGATCAAAAGCCTTAGACTGATCCAATGCCAGCAAGTACTTTCCCCAACCCTCAGCTCTGCATCGTTCCAAGACTTCCCGGACAGACAAAAGTGCAGAGAAAGTGCCTCTACCTGAAATCGAGCAGTGCTGGTGGTGGGAAAGCAAGGATGTCGCCTGGGATAGACGCCAGAATAATATTTTTGCCAGAATCTTTCTGTCGATGTTGAGCAGGCTGATGGGCCGCCAGTTCTCAATCATCTCAGAATCTTTGCCTTTAGACAGGAGAATGACCGCTGATTTTCTCATGGAGGGTGGTAAGTCACCTTCAGCAAGACACTGATTAAACATATCTGCCAATTGAGGTGCCAGAAAGGTCTTGAAAGCCTTGTAAAACTCGGCTGTCAGACCATCTGGACCAGGAGATTTTTTGGGCGTGAGACTGTCAATGGCTCTCACTACTTCTTCAGCAGTGATTGCTTCTGTCAGGCTTATGTCAGAAACATCTGCATTCCCCAGACCCGGAGTCGAGACCAGAAAGGTCTCCATTCCTGCCTGGTCAATCGGCTTGCTCCCAAGCAAATCAGCATAAAAATCTCTAGCGATGGATAGGATTCCGTGCCTGGATTTTTCCACAGAACCCGATCCATCTCTGAGTCCAGTAACCGTTTTAAGGGCTGCACCTTGTCTGCAATTCTGATAGGGATCAGGCGAGTGGTATTTGCCATAATCCCTCTCTAAATACAGAGAGGTCAGACGGTCATATTGCTGCTGCTTGAGTTGGGCCCTGACCTCAGAGATCTCCCCCTGATCTCCGTTCTCCGAGACAAGGATCTCAAGCTTTCTTCTCAGTCGTTGGTAAGCAATATTTCTACCAATCTGTTTCTTCCTGGCTAGGCTCTTGAAAAGTCTGATGACACGACTTTTGACCACCTCCCACCACTCTGACCTGTTGTCAAAGCATTCCAGGATAGTGATCTGTGCCTGAAAAAATTCCTCAACAGACTGTCTCACATTTTCTTCCAACAGCAAAGACGAATTTAACTTCCAGGTACCCCTACCTCTGGGAGGAGCACAGGACGCACCCAGATCCACCGACAGAATACAGTGATCTGAGAATTCCACTGCCTGGACCCTTGGGGCAGAAGCAGTGTAACTCTCTGTAACAAAAAACCTATCTATTCTACTCTGAATCCCTGTTCGCTGATAAGTGAACCCAGTGAGGTCTGGTGAATGCTGAACGTGAACATCCACCAGACCCGCCTCTTTAACTATCCTATTTAAGAATATACTATCCGGACGCAACCGGGTGTTGGTACCTCCCCTGTCCATTAACCTGACAATGGTGTTAAAATCACCACCAAACACTATCGGCTGCGTCGTAAAAAGGAACGGCCTGATCGCTGTGAAAAGACGTCTCCTCTCCCAATAAGTCTGTGGTGCATAAACATTTATTAACCTGAGGTTCTGTCCTCTCACAACAACGTCTAGGACCAGACATCTCCCCATCTCTACCTCAATTACTCGCCGGCAAGTTACCATTTCAGTTCTGAAAAGCACTGCCACACCACTGTAAGGCTCGGCCGCAAGAGACCAATAACTCGGACCGGATCTCCAGTCCCTCCTGGCCAGATGGATATCGGCCAAGGAGGTGAGCCTAGTCTCCTGCAAAAACAAAATGTCAGTATCAAAACTACTGAGAAAAAATAAGGCCAGGTTACGGGCTCTTACTGATTTAATACTGGCAACATTAATAGTTGCCAGCTTAAGTGGTGGGGGAACAGCCATTTGAGTAATTGAAATAGTGTCACTCCAGCTTACTTCACAAGAGACAAAAAGAAAAATAAACACAATCCACACAGACAACATTAGGAAGTATTCTCCTGTTCACACTCCTCTGCCTCCATACTTTCTTCAGGAAGTGGTTTTTCCTGCTGATCGCCTAGGGCACTAAACCTGTTTGCTAACTGGTGGACCAGTCTTTTGGCAGCCACCTCACTTTTCTTTTGCACTCGCCTATCTTTAATTGTTTTAGGCCTACGCTTTTTCACGCTCTGAAGTCTCTCCTCCAGATACTTTAAATCATCCGGATGAAGAGACCCCAGATCCAGCTGTTTTCTTTTTTCTTTTCCTACAGAAAGGGAACTTGCCCTTGTTTCTGATCCAGAGGGTTGGGCAGGGGAAAGTGCAGGGTTAGGGGATACATCAGGAGGAAGGGGAGGAGGAGGATCTGGGACAGGGAGTGAATCAGGAGGGGGAGACAAGGATGGGAGAGGGATTGGGGAAGGATTGGGATCAGATTGGGAAACCCTCGGAGGTAACTGGGTTTCGACCTCTCTTCTTGGAACCTTTTTCTGGGTCCTATCTGGTGGGGGGCTACCTCTTGGGTTTTTCAGAAACCGGGGTTTAGACCGCTCCTGGAGAGTACCTGCTCCCTCAGACTCATTCACAGTGCGGCGTTTTCCCCTGGCTCTCTTCACTACTTGCCATTCAGCCTCAGGGGCCCCACTAGATGTTATGCTGTCAGAGGAGGGGACTGTTACAGAATCTTTACATGGCGCAGACACAGGATTTGATACACCGGGGGTAGGTACTGGCAGAGTAGACTGGGAATTGGACTTTGGGGAAACAGACTGGGGAGGTAACACAAGAGGTAGGTTAGAAGCATACGACTGTATCCCCTCCTCCTCCATTTTTGACAATAGGGCCTCCTTTACTGAGTCAGGCAGATTTGACCAGGAATTTGGACACACGCTGCAAGGATGCCCAAAGGTATGACATAGATTACATTTAATGGTATTGCAATCTTTTGCGTCGTGTCCAAATTCCTGACACAAACCACAACGGGGCTGCTTGCAGCCATAACTGTAGTGTCCCCTCCCTCCACAACGATTACAGATCCTGGGCTGACCTGGGTAAAAAACGGTAATCTTGTCTCTGCCCAGCAGGGCTGTACGAGGAACGTGCGAATAAATACCGTTTTTGTATTTCATTTTAATAGAGACCTCATAGCCTCCCCACCAGATATCCAGGTCATCCAGGATCCTTTGAGGAGAGGACACTACATCAACATAGTGCGAGAGCCAGAGGACAATATCCTGCACTGGAATGGACTCGTTTGTCACCATGACGTTAGCCTTCCTCACCAGGGGTTGACCAGATATATATGAGGCCACAAAATGCTTCCATTCTGACCTCCTTTTCTCTTTTTCTTCCATAAAAAATTCTTGGCCCCCTGATGTAAGAAAACTAACGTCATAGTACTCAGGGGGGTCACCAGGAGCGATGATGGCATATAAGTCCTGGGCCTTCACACCCGTACCCAAGAGGAGACGGACGAAATCCTGCTTGCTGGGAATGCGTGATTCCCCTGTCCATTTCAACCGGACCACATTCCTTCTCCCCCCAGACACGGGTGCGTCATCCCCCTGTTCCAAGGGAGCAGGCACTCTCCTCCCGCCAATCCTTCCCCCACCCATCTGTCCTATCGCCTGCGCATAGGATGGAAGGGTTTTCGCTACAGGAGCTGAAGGCGTCAGTGATTTTGCACCACCTCTAGTAACAAAAGCTAAGTCAGGAATAGTTGATGAGGTAGATGTTTCCTTATGACCGAAAGGGTGGCATTCGCCTGTGCCACTAATTATTTCCATAAAATTTTCTTTGCCCTCATTGTCATAACAGAAAACAACTTCGTTCCTTATAAGGAACGTATAACTACCTGCTTTAAATTCCGCCTGCTTGCCCAGACTAGCGTCACCTAAACCAGCAGAGGAAATTCTACTCAGATTTGCATTTTCCTGGATGGGTAGAAAGTCTAATAGTTTACAAGTTGTGGTCTCTAAAATATACATCACATCAGGGTCAAGTACATATCTCTTATTTCCTGCAACAAAATCCCCGACAATCTTGCTCCCCAATGTTTTGGGTTCAAATACAACACCTCCATCACTATTCCCACCCTCCTTTTCATCTCCTATATTTGCATTTGATGAAACAAAAATGCTTTCATTTTTCTTTGACAGCCCCGTTTGTGCCACAGAAACATACATTGAATGACAACCATCCTTGCTTTCTACCAACACTTCGCCAAAAACAGTATCGACTGATTTTATTTTCACACCATTCTCTGATATCTTTAATGCTGCACTGCTATTCTGTTTATCATCTGTCAACGGTTCATCATTCTTATTTTGGGCTTGTAAGTTTACATCATTATCAATAAATGTATTACATGTACCAGGTACAGGGAGCACATTGGGGGCAAGAGCTGAGTTATTATTATAGTTCACCTCCATTAGTGCCCTTTGGTTAGCCTCCCAAAGCTCATAGGTACTGGCCGGCTGTTCATTTATTTTGCTGCTAGTTGCAGCTTTTACCTTGATCGCTGGTATTTCACCATCTCCTGGAGAGTTCCCTTCCTCCTCTTTCATTCCACTCACAAGTTCCATCGACTGTGGCTCACAATGGATCTTGCTTGCTGATGATTTATCATCCCTTTGAGGGGCCGCCTCAGCCTCTTCCCCATCCTCTACTTCCTCAGGCTGTGGTTTGGTGTTGGTTTCACCCTCAATAGGTACCTGATCCGGCTGTTGCGCTGTGTCCCTCTCATCCTCTGCCAGAGACAGCGTGCAGTCTGAGTCTACTCGCTCCTCGCTGCGCTGGGAAGTCCCTGGAGCGCAGGATGGAGCTGCCGGAACGCACGCCAGAGAGCCTGCAACGTCACTTCCGGTGACGTCACTTCCGGTCCGCGTCACCGCCTCCCCGGCCAGATTCAGTGCAGCGGCGAGCTGCCTTACAATAGCCACAGATTTTCTCACATACGCGGACTTCCTTCTGCCGCTTGGGTTGCTTCCCCTCTTCTTCCTTTTCTTGGGGACGGATTTGTACGCGCTTTCTGCTGGTAATTGTGATACTCCAGATTCTTCTGTTTCCATTTCTACAGGCACATCTGGCACTGCTGTATCTATGGATTCCTCTGCTTCAGCGCCCTCTTCAGCTGCGGGTTTGCTGATTTCTACCAGATTAACCCTTCCACTGCTTTCCACTTCTGCAGCATTGTTTAGAATTCCACTGGGTGTCTGGGAAACATCTGTTTTTTCAGCTTTATTCTCCACTTGCACCTCTGGTTTGGTGAGCGTGGAACTCAGAGTTGTGGTATTCACATCACTTTCTGACACCTTTGCAGCACTTTTCTTCACATCTGTCTTAACTGCCACTCTTGTTCTTCCCTCCTGCCCACTTCGGATATCACTGGGTTTTACACCCTCTATCTTACCTGTGGGGCTTATGGTTTGGGAAATAGCAGACTTCATGGTTACTGCTTCAAGGCTTCCAACTGCGTTTTTCACTACATCATCCGCAGACATCAGGCGAAACCTTGTTTTATTTTGGCGGGTTTCTCGAAAGGGTCCACCTTTTCTCTCCAGTTCTGAGATAACTCTCCACTGGTCCGCCACTTTTCTCTGAAGCTCTGTTGTCACCGGGTCTTCGCCCAGGAATTCCGGTCTCCATTTCACACCGAATCGATGGATCCTTTGTTTTAGTTGCAAACATAGCTGATCATACTGATCCGTATGGAACTTGATCAGTTTGTTCCATGCCACTACATCTTCTACAATATTATGGGATCCACCATTACAGGAACTTCCCCCTTCCCCTAGGTAAGACAGGTCAGGGGGGGTATGAGTCGGCTGCTCCATGGCTGGAAGCAGCCGGCTAGGTTAGAGAGGGCCCCTGCAGGCCAAGGCCTAAGCAGGGACCTCAGGTAGCTCCACAGTCCAGAAAAGCTTCCTCTCTGCTGGGCCAGGTATAAGCCAGTAGTTTGCTCTGGAAGTCTCTGGTAGTCTCTCAGGAGCTCCTCTGCACACAACCTCTCAATAACTAGATTGTGTCGTTTCTGAAGAAACCACAGGATGTTGGCTATGTGTCTGATTGGCTGCATGTGGCTCCGCCCACCTTGGCAAATTTTAACCCCAGTCACCCAGTGACCCAGTGTGCCAAGTCTGGGGACTCTGGCTTTAATACAGTGAGAATTACAGCTGTTTACATTTTGCCATTGAAGTCAATAGGGAAAATCTGATTGGCTGTTTTTGGCCCCGCCCACTTTTTGGGGTCCCCAAAATGTGACAGAATGCTTCAGCTTAACCCCATGACCAAGTGACCCAAGTTTGGTGAGTGTAACATCAAAGCTGTGCGAGTGGCAAAACTTTCAAAATTCCCAATGAAAGTCTATGGGAAAAATGGGGTCTTTGGGGGTCCGCAACAGGGGCCCGGAGGGTGGGATTGCTTAACAAAGCACAAGCAACCTATTCGGGTATGAGCCGAACAAGTGTGCAAAGTTTCAGAATTCTACTCCTAAAACTCTAGGAGGAGTAGCGTATAGAAATTTGCTAAATTTTCATTGGCCGCTGGTAGCTCCGCCCACTTTGGGGTGACTCCCCAAAATACATATTTCTATTTGGGGTGACACCAACAATATGTGGTCCGAGTATGGGGAGTGTAGCTTCAAAATTGTATGAGCGGCAGAGATTTGAAATTTTTCCCTGTCAAAGTCAATACGAAAAAAGGGGTCTTCCGGGGCCCGCTGCAGGGGCCCCTAGGGTGGGATCGCTTAATAAAGCACAAGCAACGTACTTCGCTATAAGACGAATAAGTGTGGAAAGTTTAGGGTTTGTACCCCTGAAACTGTGGGAGGAGTAGCGTTTTGAAAATGGGGGGGGGCGCTAATAATAATTAGAATAACTAGAGGGTGTCGTTTCTAAAGAAACCACAGGATGTTGGCTATGTGTCTGATTGGCTGGATGTGGCTCCGCCCACCTTGCCAAATTTTAACCCCAGTCACCCAGTGAGCCAAGTCTGGGGACTCTGGCTTTAATACAGTGAGAATTACAGCTGTTTACATTTTGCCATTGAAGTAAATAGGGAAAATCTGATTGGCTGTTTTTGGCCCCGCCCACTTTTTGGGGTCCCCAAAATGTGACAGTATGCTTCAGCTTCACCCCATGACCAAGTGACCCAAGTTTGGTGAGTGTAACTTCAAAGCAGTATGAGTGGCAGAAGTTTAAAATTTTCCAATGAAAGTCTATGGGAAAAATGGGGTCTTTGGGGGTCCGCCACAGGGGCCCGGAGGGTGGGATTGCTTAAAAAAGCACAAGCAACCTATTCGGGTATGAGCCGAACAAGTGTGCAAAGTTTCAGAATTCTACTCCTTAAACTCTAGGAGGAGTAGCGTATAGAAATTTGCTAAATTTTCATTGGCCGCTGGTAGCTCCGCCCACTTTGGGGTGACCCTTCAAAATACGTATTTTTATTTGGGGTGACACCAACAATATGTGGTCCGAGTATGGGGAATGTAGCTTCAAAATTGTACGAGTGGCAGCGATTTGAAATTTTTCCCTGTCAAAGTCAATACGAAAAAAGGGGTCTTCCGGGGTCCGCTGCAGGGGCCCCGAGGGTGGGATCGCTTAATAAAGCACAAGCTATGTACTTCGCTATAAGACGAATAAGTGTGGAAAGTTTGGGGCTTGTACCCCTGAAACTGTGGTAGGAGTAGCGTTTAGAAAATGGGGGGGCGCTAATAATAATAAGAATAATAAGAAGAACGAGCTGAACTCGAAGAACAAGATGTTGGCTATTTACATAGCCAACATAATAAGAAGAAGAACGAGCTGAACTCGAAGAACAAGATGCTGGCTATTTACATAGCCAACATAATAATAAGAATAAGCTGAACTCGAAGAACAAGATGTTGGCTATTTACATAGCCAACATAATAATAATAAGAAGAAGAAGAACGAGCTGAACTCGAAGAACAAGATGTTGGCTATTTACATAGCCAACATAATAATAAGAACGAGCTGAACTCGAAGAACAATATATTGGCTATTTCATAGCCAACATAATAATAATAATAAGAACTAGAGTGTGTCGTTTCTGAAGAAACCACAGGATGTTGGCTATGTGTCTGATTGGCTGCATGTGGCTCCGCCCACCTTGCCAAATTTTAACCCCAGTCACCCAGTGACCCAGTGTGCCAAGTCTGGGAACATTGGCTTTAATACAGTGAGAATTGCAGCTCTTTACATTTTCCCATTGAAGTCAATAGGGAAAATCTGATTGGCTGTTTTTGGCCCCGCCCACTTTTTGGGGTCCCCAAAATGTGACAGAATGCTTCAGCTTCACCCCAGGACCAAGTGACCCAAGTTTGGTGAGTGTAACTTCAAAGCAGTATGAGTGGCAGAAGTTTAAAATTTTCCAATGAAAGTCTATGGGAAAAATGGGGTCTTTGGGGGTCCGCAACAGGGGCCCGGAGGGTGGGATTGCTTAAAAAAGCACAAGCAACCTATTCGGGTATGAGCCGAACAAGTGTGCAAAGTTTGAGAATTCTACTCCTAAAACTCTGGGAGGAGTAGCGTATAGAAAATTGCTAAATTTTCATTGGCTGCTGGTAGCTCCGCCCACTTTGGGGTGACCCCTCAAAATACGTATTTTTATTTGGGGTGACACCAACAATATGTGGTCCGAGTATGAGGAATGTAGCTTCAAAATTGTACGAGTGGCAGCGATTTGAAATTTTTCCCTGTCAAAGTCAATACGAAAAAAGGGGGCTTCCGGGGCCCGCCGCAGGGGCCCGGAGGGTGGGATCGCTTAATAAAGCACAAGCAGCGTACTTCGCTATAAGACGAATAAGTGTGGAAAGTTTGGCGCTTGTACCCCTAAAACTGTAGGAGGAGTAGCGTTTAGAAAATGGGGGGGGCGCTAAGAATAAGAATAATAATAACTAGAAGATTTTTATTGTAAAAAATATATACAAATTTACAACAATACAATAAATAATAATAAGGTTTAGTGACCAAAAATGATCACACAATCAAAGAAAATTGCATACATCTGCATAAACATAACATTCTGTACAAAAATATGTACAAACTCATAAAGTCAAAATTTGACTATAATGCATCTTTCCACATTCTTTAATTCTATATACAAGGGACTTTTACACCCACACAAGAAAGCAAAAAATGCCTTATCACAAAAATTTTTCTGAGAAAATCTTATGTCTAAAGAACATCCATAGGAAGCACAGATCCCGAACAGGAGAACCATGCATTCACCACATCTATACGACGCAAGACTAGACAAAATAAACCACCACCCTGCACCAACCCACTAGTGACCAAACACCAGACATATAACAAGACATAGCCATGCAGCAACCCACTCACACCAGGAGGGGTAACACACACGAGACAGAAATAATCAAAACTGTAACAAGACGAAACAAAGAACCCCCAAGTAAGCTGGAGTGAAGACTTCAGCTATGTCTGCGGCCGAACATAAAAAATATAGAGAAAATAATCAAAATCTAAGCAGGGTGAGTTAAGAAGATAGAAAGCCCACCCAGGAGAGACATGGATGAGCTAGGGAGGCCTGACATTCTGACAAGCAAGAATCCAAGCACTCCTGCCCAACCTACGTCTCTCCGAGCACCGAATCCTGGACACCTCACCAAGAACATTGTTCACCACCACCTGGACAGGGATGGATTTTTGTCTAATGACTAACTGACACCGTGCCAACCATGTGTGCTGTCTAATAGCTAAACTGACTAAATATAAAGTGCATAAATCATAACCCTGGTAGGACTTGAATGCCCCATATGCCCACTCAGCGTAACTCAGACGCTCCAGAAAAGGGATACCTAGGATCCCACCCACCTGTTTACACACCTCTATATTAAAGGGACAATGAAGAAGAAAGTGGTCCATGGATTCCTCAACCCCACCACACTCCTCACGAGGACATCCACGAGCATCCACATTCAGGTACTTAACATTGCTCCTAACATAGAGTTTGCCATGGAAGGAAAGCCAAGCAATATCCCACAATTTATTTGGAATACGTGGCAAATTAATCAGCCTTAAACCCTCTTCCAATTGCACGCTTGGGCAGTCTCTTAAGTACATTGGGTCATGAAAGTAGGAGTCTATCACCCGTTTCGTTAGGTCTCGCCTCCCGACCGACCTGACATCCTCCACCGTCAATCCCCACTGTTTCAATTTTCTCAAGCACATGACAACATAGGCCGGGAGATAGTCACGGCGAGACCTCAGACTTTTCACTGAACCACCGCTCTCCCAACTCGTGAGCGAGGTCCCAAACCAAGATCGAAAAATGCCTACCCAACCAGGCGGGTTCTCTGCAAGCATGCTACCAAGGTTGTGTTTAATAAACAGCAGAGAAAAGAAAACGATTGGATTGACCATGTCTAGGCCACCTTCCCGTCTGGTTTTGTAGGTGATGTTTCTACGCATAAGGTATAATCTGTTTCCCCAGAGCATCTGAAAAAACAGACCGCAGATCCTTGTGTACAGAGACTGGGGCAAAATTGCGACATAACTGACATAAAGCAATATTGGAACCAGATGACTCTTGATCAGGTCCACCTTTTCCCTGAACGTTAACGACCAGTTCTTCCAGCGTGCTACTTTGGCGTCGACATCATCTAGCCTACACACCCAATTTTGGTGGCCGTAATCGCCAGGACCAAATTCGATGCCAAGAATCTTAATTTTCTGTTGAGGCACGGGAAAGGAGCCAGGAAGCTCAAAGCTCTCTCCATCATTTCCCATCCAGAAAATTTCACACTTGTCTGCATTGACTTGTGACCCTGATGCCTTTGAGTACTGCACAATCTCCGAGACCACAACCTCCGCCTCCTCTGTCCCGGAAACTATCACAGTCACATCATCGGCATAGGCCACAACCTTTAGGGGAGGCACATCAGAAATGCCCACAGGAACTCCACTGAGCGCACTGCTCTCTAGCCTTCTTACGAAGGGGTCGATTGCAAATACGTACAGGAGGGAGCTCAGCGGACATCCCTGACGCACTCCAGAACATACCTTGAAAGATTCGCCAACCCAGCCATTTATAAGCATGAAACTCTCTGCCTCTTTGTACAAGATGCGTAGCCAATTAACAAAACCTTCCTGTAGGCCATACACACAAAGCAGCCGCCATAGGTACTCGTGGTTGACCCGATCAAAGGCCTTAGACTGATCCAATGCCAGTAGGTACTTTCCCCAACCCTCAGCCCTGCATCGTTCCAGGACTTCCCGGACAGCCAAAAGTGCTGAGAACGTGCCTCTTCCTGAAATCGAGCAGTGCTGGTGGTAGGAAAGTAAGGATGTCGCCTGAGATAGTCGCCAGAATAAAATTTTTGCCAGAATCTTTCTGTCGATGTTGAGAAGGCTGATGGGACGCCAGTTCTCAATCATCTCAGGATCTTTACCTTTAGACAGGAGAATGACCGCTGACTTTCTCATGGAAGGTGGTAGGTCACCTTCAGCAAGACACTGGTTGAACATATCTGCCAATTGAGGTGCCAGAAAAGTCTTGAAAGCCTTGTAAAACTCGGCTGTCAAACCATCTGGACCAGGGGATTTTTTGGGCGTGAGACTGTCAATGGCTCTCACTACTTCTTCAGCGGTGATTACTTCTGTCAGGTCTATGCCGGAAACATCTGCATTTCCCAAACCTGGGGTTGAGGCTAGAAAGATCTCCATCCCAGTCTGGTCAATCGGCTTGCTCCCAAGCAGGTCAGCATAAAAATCTCTAGCGATGGATAGAATTCCGTGCCTGGATTTTTCCACAGAACCCGATCCATCTCTGAGTCCAGTAACCGTTTTAAGGGCTGCACCTTGTCTGCAATTTTGGTAGGGATCAGGCGAGTGGTATTTGCCATAATCCCTCTCCAAATACAGAGAAGTCAGACGGTCATATTGCTGCTGCTTGAGTTGGGCCTTGACCTCAGAGATCTCCCCCTGATCTCCGTTCTCCGAGACCAGAATCTCAAGCTTTCTTCTCAGTTGTTGGTAAGCAATATTTCTACCAATCTGCTTTTTCCTGGCTAGGCTCTTGAAAAGTCTAATGACACGACTTTTGACCACCTCCCACCACTCTGACCTGTTGTCAAAGCATTCCAGGATAGTGATTTGTGCCTGAAAAAATTCCTCAACAGACTGTCTCACATTCTCTTCCAACAGCAGGGACGAATTTAACTTCCAGGTACCCCTACCCCTGGGAGGAGCACAGGATGCACCCAGGTCCACCGATAAAATACAGTGATCCGAGAATTCCACCGCCTGAACCCTAGGGGCTGAAGCAGTGCAATTCTCTGTAACAAAAAATCTATCTATTCTACTCTGACTCCCTGGCCGCTGAAAAGTGAACCCAGTGAGGCCAGGTGAATGCTGAACATGAACATCCACCAGACCCGCCTCTTTAACTATTCTATTTAAGAAAATACTATCAGGACGCAACCGAGTGTTGGTACCTTCCCTGTCCATTACCCTGACAATGGTGTTGAAATCACCACCAAACACTATCGGTTGCGTCGTAAAAAGGAACGGCCTGATCGCTGTGAAAAGACGTCTCCTCTCCCAATAAGTCTGTGGTGCATAAACATTTATTAACCTGAGGTTCTGTCCCCTCACAACGACGTCTAGGACCAGACATCTCCCCATCTCTACTTCAATTACTCGCCGGCAAGTTACCATTTCAGTTCTGAAAAGCACTGCCACACCACTGTAAGGCTCGGCCGCAAGAGACCAATAACTCGGACCGGATCTCCAATCCCTCCTGGCCAGATGGATATCGGCCAAGGAGGTGAGCCTAGTCTCTTGCAAAAACAAAATGTCAGCATCAAAACTACTGAGAAAAAATAAGGCCAAGTTACGAGCTCTTACTGATTTAATACTGGCAACATTAATAGTTGCCAGCTTAAGTGGTGGGGGAACAGCCATTAGAGCAATTGAGGTAATGTCACTCCAGCTTACTTCACACAAGACAAAAAAGAAAAGAAAAACAATCCACAAAGACAACATTAGGAAATATTCTCCTGCTCAACATCTCCCTCATCCATGCCCTCTTCGGAAGATGATTCTTCCTGCTCGTCACTCAGAGCCTTAAACCTGTTTGCCAGTTGTCTGACAAGCCTTTTGGCCGCCACTTCACTTTGTTTTTGAACCCGCCTGTCTCTCAGGGTCTTAGGTTTATGTTTTTTCATCTTATGGAGCCCCTCCTCCAGACAACGTAAGTCATCTGGATGAAGAGACTCCAAGTCGATCATTTTCTTTTGTCCCTTCCTCAGTGAGGACTGGACACCAGAGGTGGAGGGATGAGGTGTAGGTTCAATGAGTTTAGGGGTTTCAACAGGGGTGGACGATGGACAAGGGTTGGAAGAAGGGGGAGGGTCGGCAGGGAGAGAAGGGGAAGGGAGAAGGATTGGGGAAGGATCAGGGGTATTTTGAGGGTCACTTATGGGTAGCTGAGGGTCTGGATCCTTCTTCGGGGTCTCCCCTGGGGTCTCTCCTTTCTGTAAAACCTTTTCTTAGGTCTCTCAGAAGGAGAGTTACCTCTTGGATTTTTAAAATCCCGAGGTTCAGTCTGTTCGGGGAGAGTATCCGCTCCCTCGGTCACATTCACAGTGCGGCGCTTTCCCCTGACTCTCTTCACTACCTGCCACGCCGTATCAGAGACCTCACCAGATGGTGTCTTATTAGAGGAGGGCACAGCCTCAAGATCTTTCTGGGATATGGACATAGGTTTTGACACACTGGGAATGGGGATCGACCCAATGGACTGGGAACTCAACTGAGAGGAAATAGACTGGGAGGGTAACACAAGAGGTAGGCTGGACGCATATGACTGTATGCCCTCCTCTTCCATCTTCGTTAGCAAGGCCTCTTTCACTGACTCAGGTAGATTTGCCCAGGAATTCGGACATACGCTATAGGGGTGCCCAAAACTATGGCACAGATTACATTTTATGTCACTACAATCTTTTGCATCATGTCCGAATTCCTGGCACAACCCACATCGTGGCTGTTTGCACCCATAACTGTAATGTCCCCTCCCTCCACAACGGTTACAGATCCTGGGCTGACCTGGGTAAAACACCGTAATTCTGTCTCTTCCTAAAAGAGCTGAGCGGGGAACATGTGAATAAACTCCATTTTTGTATTTCATTTTTATCTGTACTTCATACCCACCCCACCAGATATCCAGGTCATCCAGGACCTTCTGAGGAGGGGACACTACCTCAACGTAATGTGAGAGCCAGAGGACAATGTCCTGCACTGGAATGGATTCGTTCGTTACCACGATGTTAGCCCTCCTCACCAGGGGCTGACCAGAAATATACGAGGCTATGAAGTGTTTCCACTCCGCTCTTTTTTCTTTTTCTTCCATAAAAAATTCTTGGCCCCCTGGTGTAAGAAAACTAACATCGTAGTTTTCAGGGGGGTCACCAGGAGCAAGGATCGCATATATATCCTGGGCCTTTACACCTGTGCCTAAGAGGAGACGAGCGAAGTCTTGTTTATTTGGGATCCGAGACTCCCCTGTCCATTTCAGACGGACCACGTTTCGTCTCCCCCCAGCCACAGGCGCATCCTCCCCCTGCTTCAAGGGAGCGGGTACTCTCCTACCACCGACACGACCTCCACTCGCATGACCTGTCGCCTGAGCGTAAGACACAGCACCGGGTACCTGCGGCACTGACGCCAGGGCCGACAAGGATTTATCACCTCCTCTTACAACAGACGCCAGGCCAGGGGCAGAAGACTCGCTGGCTGATTTCCGAACAGACGGATGACATTCACCAATGCCAGTAATATCCTCTATCAAGATCTCTTTTCCCTTATCATCGAAACAAAATAGAACCTCATTCCTTATTAGGAAGATATAATTTCCTGCTTTGAATTTTGTCTGCATGCCTGACCTTGTGTTACCAAGGCCAACAGAATCAATCTTACCAAAATCAATATCATCCTGTATTGGGAAGAAATCTATAAGTTTGCAAGTTTCAGTTTCCAAAACATACATTATATTCGGTTCTATAACATAACGTCTTTTTCCTGCTAAAAAATCCCCAATAATTTTAGTCCCTAGGGTTCCTGGTTCAAAAGCCCCAAACTCAGCATCACTACCGTTTTCCTGAATTTGCGCACCTGTGTTACCTGAACACGGGACATCAGGATTCTCAACCAACATTGTTACATTATTGTTAGTAACTACATCCATATCACCAAAAATGGTGTTAACTGTTACAACAGGAAACTGGGAAACACTTTCAACATCAGACTTACTGACATTATTGCTACTTTTAGTACATGAGGAGATGCATGAAGAGTCATTTTTGCTGTCATGCTGCCTGCTCATGCTGTTATTATCATTACACGCATTTTTATTTTTTTCTGTTATGATTACTGTAGCTGTTTGGGCACTGTCACTGCTCACCTCCATTGATGCGCTTCCCATAGCTTCTTGCTGCTTAGTGTTGCCAGTCACTTTCTGTGTTTTTGCATTAGGCTGCCCCTTGGAATTACTGCTGACCAGTTCCACTGAAATATCCACTCCATTCCTCTTTTCTTCTTTAGGTATCAGAGTTTGTTGTTCCCCCACAAGCTCTGCTTGTTCAACTTCCACTGCTGCAGGATTCACATTGACTTCCCCTCCGGCTGGTATCACCTGCTCGTTTGCCAAGGGAGACGCTTTTCCTTCCGCTTTTGCTCCTTCTCCGCCCGTTGGTTCAGGGTTGCTCCTAGGTTCCATGGAGCATGCCACCATGGATGTGCACTCCGAACCCACCGGAGCGCCGCACTGAAGTGCTGGAACGCACGCCGGGGCCGCTGGAGCGCAACCGGAAGTTCCGCTGACGTCACTTCCGGTTTGCGCTGGCGCCTCTCCAGACACTACACGGCTAGCAAATTCGGCTGCAAGCTGCCTCACTCTCTCCACTGACTTGCAGACATAGTAAGTTTTCCGCTTGCTTGTCCCACAGCTTCTCCTTTTCCTCCTTTTTGCTTTGGGAGGAGGCTTGTTTGCATGATCTTCATTTGTTTTCTGTGAAGCCTCAGATTCTTCTACCATATCCGTATCGGACTGGGACACAGGCATTTCTTCTGGCACATCTGGTATTACGGGAAAACTCTTTTTACTTGCCACAGGCACCTCTGGTTTCACTTGCTCAATCTTCATATTGCATTCCTTACTTCTCATACTATGTTCACTTCTCTCCATAGTGGTTTTTGAGCTTTGGTTCTCTTGTTCATTTGCACATTTTTCCGGTTCTTTTACTGCATTTTCATCACTTTTGATGCACACATCTGCATTCTGTTTAGTGACTGCTGACTCAGCACTTTCTCCATTCGCTTTAACAGTTGTTGCGCCCTTCTCCACTACCTGCCTGTTTTGAATATTCCTGGAATTGGTTTTTTTTACAGGACTTACAGCTTGGGAAGTCGCAGGATTCACCTTTGCTGGCAGGATGTTATCCACTGCACTTTTAACCACATCTTCCACGGTCATCATGCGGAACCTTGCTGCATTTTGGCGGGTCTCACGGAAAGGTCCTCCCTTCCTCTCTAACTCTGTGACCACCCTCCACTGGTCAGCAACCTTCTTCTGCAGCTCCGCAGTGGCAGGATCATCCTGGAGGAATTCAGGTCTCCACTTAATTCCAAAACGATGGATCCTTTGCTTTAATTGCAGGCAAAGTTGCTCGTACTGGTCGGTGTGGAACTTTATGAGCCTGTTCCACGTCACCACGTCTGCCACGATGTCTCCAGGCTTACCTCCATTTGCGCTTCCCCCTTCCCCTAGGTAAGATAGGTCAGGGGGGGTATGAGCCGACTGCTCCATTGCTGGAAGCAGCCGGTTAGAAGTAGGGAGGCCCCTGCAGGCCAGGCCTGAGCAGGGACCTCTAGTAGTCCAAAGTACCCGAAAAACTCCTTACAAGCTGGGCCAGGTATAAGCCAGCAATAGGGTCTGGAAGTCCACAGGAGCTCTGGTACACACAACCTCTCTAGCCGAATAATAACTAGAAGGTGTCGTTTCTGAAGAAACCACAGGATGTTGGCTATGTGTCTGATTGGCTGCATGTGGCTCCGCCCACCTTGCCAAATTTTTACCCCAGTCACCCAGTGACCCAGTGTGCCAAGTCTGGGGACTCTGGCTTTAATACAGTGAGAATTACAGCTGTTTACATTTTGCCATTGAAGTCAATAGGGAAAATCTGATTGGCTGTTTTTGGCTCCACCCACTTTTTGGGGTCCCCAAAATATGACAGAATGCTTCAGCTTCACTCCATGACCAAGTGACCCAAGTTTGGTGAGTGTCACTTCAAAGCAGTATGAGTGGCAGAAGTTTAAAATTTTCCAATGAAAGTCTATGGGAAAAATGGGATCTTTGGGGGTCCGCAACAGGGGCCCGGAGGGTGGGATTGCTTAAAAAAGCACAAGCAACCTATTCGGGTATGAGGCGAACAAGTGTGCAAAGTTTCAGAATTCTACTCCTAAAACTCTAGGAGGAGTAGCGTATAGAAAATTGCAAAATTTTCATTGGCTGCTGGTAGCTCCGCCCACTTTGGGGTGACCCCCCCCCAAAATACATATTTTTATTTGGGGTGACACAAACAATATGTGGTCCGAGTTTGGGGAGTGTAGCGTCAAAACTATGCGAGTGGCAGCGATTTGAATTTTTTCCCTGTCAAAGTCAATACGAAAAAAGGGGTCTTCCGGGGTCCGCTGCAGGGGCCCCGAGGGTGGGATCGCTTAATAAAGCACAAGCAGCGTACTTCGCTATAAGACGAATAAGTGTGGAAAGTTTGGCACTTGTACCCCTAAAACTGTAGGAGGAGTAGCGTTTAGAAAGTGGGGGGCGCTAAGAATAAGAATAAGAACTAGAATGTGTCGTTTCTGAAGAAACCACAGGATGTTGGCTATGTGTCTGATTGGCTGCATGTGGCTCCGCCCACCTTGCCAAATTTTAACCCCAGTCACCCAGTGACCCACTGTGCCAAGTCTGGGAACCCTGGCTTTAATACAGTGAGAGTTACAGCAGTTTACATTTTGCCATTGAAGTCAATAGGGAAAATCTGATTGGCTGGTTTTGGCCCCGCCCACTTTTTGGGGTCCCCAAAATGTGACAGAATGCTTCAGCTTCACCCCAGGACCAAGTGACCCAAGTTTGGTGAGTCTAACTTCAAAGCTGTACGAGTGGCACAAATTTCAAATTTCCCAATGAAAGCCTATGGGAAAAATGGGGTCTTTGGGGGTCCGCAACAGGGGCCCGGAGGGTGGGATTGCTTAACAAAGCACAAGAAACCTATTCGGGTATGAGCCGAACAAGTGTGCAAAGTTTCAGAATTCTACTCCTTAAACTCTGGGAGGAGTAGCGTATAGAAATTTGCTAAATTTTCATTGGCTGCTGGTAGCTCCGCCCACTTTGGGGTGACCCCCCAAAATACATATCTTTATTTGGGGTGACATTAACAATATGTGGTCCGAGTATGGGGAGTGTAGCTTCAAAATTGTACGAGTGGCAGCGATTTGAAATTTTTCCCTGTCAAAGTCAATACGAAAAAAGGGGTCTTCCGGGGTCCGCTGCAGGGGCCCCGAGGGTGGGATCGCTTAATAAAGCACAAGCAGCGTACTTCGCTATAAGACGAACAAGTGTGAAAAGTTTGGCGCTTGTACCCCTAAAACTGTAGGAGGAGTAGCGTTTAGAAAATGGGGGGGGGCGCTAATAATAATAATAATAATAACTAGACGATTTTTATTGTAAAAATATATATACAAAATTTACAATACAATAAATAATAATAAGTTTAGTGACCAAAAATGATCACACAAAACAAAGAAATTGCATACATCTGCATAAACACAAAAAGTACATACAACTCATAAAGTCAAAAATGACTATAATGCGTTTTCGTACATTCTTTGAATATTTTGTACACAGGGACTTTTACGCCCGAACAAAAAAGCAAATCTGCCTTAACACGACAAACGTTTCCAAGGACCAACTTTTGTCCAAAAACATCCATAAGGAAACATAGATCCTGAACAGGAGAACCATGCATCCACTACATCTATACGACGCAGGACTAGACAACATAAACCACCACCCTGCACCAACCCGCTAGTGACCAAACACCATACATATAACAAGACGTAATCATGCTGCAACCCACTCACACCAGGAGGGGTAACACACACGAGACGGAAATAATCAAAACTATAACAAGACGAAACAAAGAACCCCCAAGTGAGCTGGAGGGAAGACTTCAGTTATGTCTGCGGCCGAACATAAAAAATATAGGGAAAATACTCAAAATCTAAGCAGGGTGGATTAGAGAGATAGGAAGCCCACCCAGGAAAGACAGAGGTGAACTAAGGAGGCCTGATATTCTGCCAAGCAAGAATCCAAGCACTCCTGCCCAACCTACGTCTCTCCGAGCACCGAATCCTGGACACCTCACCCAGGACGTTGTTCACCACCACCTGGACAGGGATGGATTTTTGCCTAATAACTAACTGACACCGTGCCAACCATGTGTGCTGTCTGATGGCTAAACTAACTAAATATAAAGTGCATAAATCATAACCCTGGTAGGACCTGAATGCCCCATATGCCCACTCAGCGTAACTCAGACGCTCCAGAAAAGGGATACCTAGGATCCCACCCACCTGTTTACACACCTCTATATTAAAGGGACAATGAAGAAGAAAGTGGTCCATGGATTCCTCGACACCACCACACTCCTCACGAGGACATCCACGTGCATCCACATTCAAGTACTTAACATTGCTCCTAACATAGAGTTTGCCATGGAAGGAAAGCCAAGCAATATCCCACAATTTATTTGGGATACGCGGCGAATTAATCAGCCTTAAACCCTCCTCCAATTGCACGCTTGGGCAGTGTCTTAAGTACATTGGGTCATGAAAGTAGGAGTCTATCACCCGTTTCGTTAGGTCTCGCCTCCCGACCGACCTGACATCCTCCACCGTCAATCCCCACTGTTTCAATTTTTTCAAACACATGACAACATAGGCCGGGAGATAGTCATGGCGAGGCCCCAGTCTTTTCACTGAGCCACCGCTTTCCCAACTCGTGAGCGAAGTCCCAAACCAGGCCCGGAAAATGCCTACCCAACCAGGCGGGCTCTCTGCAAGCATGCTACCAAGATTGTGTTTAATAAACAGCAGAGAAAAGAAAACAATCGGATTGACCATGTCTAGGCCACCTTCCCGTCTGGTTCTGTAGGTGATATTTCTGCGCATAAGGTATAATCTGTTTCCCCAGAGCATCTGAAAAAACAGACCACAGATCCTTGTATACAGAGACTGGGGCAAAATTGCGACATAGCTGACGTATAGCAATATTGGAACCAGATGACTCTTGATCAAGTCGACCTTTTCCCTGAACGTTAAAGACCAGTTCTTCCAGCGTGCTACTTTGGCGTCGACATCATCTAGCCTACATACCCAATTTTGATGGCCGTAATCGACAGGACCGAATTCGATGCCAAGAATCTTAATTTTCTGTTGAGGCACGGGAAAGGAGCCAGGAAGCTCAAAGCTCTCTCCATCATTCCCCATCCAGAAAATTTCACACTTGTCTGGATTGACTTGTGACCCTGATGCCTTTGAGTACTGTGCAATCTCCGAGACCACAAACTCCGCCTCCTCTGTCCCAGAAACTACTACAGTCACATCATCAGCATAGGCCACGACCCTCAGGGGAGGCATGCCAGAAATGCCCACAGGAACTCCACTGAGCGCACCGCTCTCTAGCCTTCTTACGAAGGGGTCGATTGCGAATACGTACAGGAGGGAACTCAGCGGACACCCCTGACGCACTCCAGAACATACCTTGAAAGGTTCGCCAACCCAGCCATTTATGAGCATGAAACTCTCTGCCTCTTTGTACAAAATGCGAAGCCAATTAACAAACCCTTCCTGTAGGCCATACACGCAAAGTAGCCGCCATAGGTACTCATGGTTTACTCGATCAAAGGCCTTGGACTGATCCAATGCCAGCAAGTACTTTCCCCAACCCTCAGCCCTGCATCGTTCCAGGACTTCCCGGACAGACAAAAGCGCTGAGAAAGTGCCTCTTCCTGAAATCGAGCAGTGCTGGTGGTAGGAAAGCAAGGATGTCGCCTGGGATAGACGCCAGAATAATATTTTTGCCAGAATCTTTCTGTCGATGTTGAGAAGGCTGATGGGACGCCAATTCTCAATCATCTCAGGATCTTTGCCTTTAGACAGGAGAATGACCGCTGACTTTCTCATGGAAGGTGGTAAATCACCTTCAGCAAGACACTGGTTGAACACATCTGCCAATTGCGGTGCCAGAAAAGTTTTGAAAGCCTTGTAAAACTCAGCTGTCAAACCATCTGGACCAGGAGATTTTTTGGGCGTGAGACTGTCAATGGCTCTCACTACTTCTTCAGTGGTGATTGCCTCTGTCAGGTCTATGTCAGAAACATCTGCACCTCCCATCCCTGGGGTTGAGACTAGAAAGGTTTCCATCCCAGTCTGGTCAATCGGCTTGTTCCCAAGCAGGTCAGCATAAAAATCTCTAGCAATGGATAGGATTCCGTGCCTGGACTTATCCACAGAACCCGATCCATCTCTGAGTCCAGTAACCGTTTTAAGGGCTGCACCTTGTCTGCAATTCTGATAGGGATCAGGCGAGTGGTATTTGCCATAATCCCTCTCCAAATACAGAGAAGTCAGACGGTCATATTGCTGCTGCTTAAGTTGGGCCTTGACCTCAGAGATCTCCCCCTGATCTCCGTTCTCCGAGACCAGGATCTCAAGCTTTCTTCTCAGTTGTTGATAAGCAATATTCCTACCAATCTGCTTTTTCCTGGCTAGGCTCTTGAAAAGTCTGATGACACGACTTTTGACCACCTCCCACCACTCTGACCTGTTGTCAAAGCATTCCAGGATGGTGATCTGTGCCTGAAAAAATTCCTCAACAGACTGTCTCACATTCTCTTCCAACAGCAGGGACGAATTTAACTTCCAGGTACCCCTACCCCTGGGAGGGGCACATGACGCACCCAGGTCCACCGATAGAATACAGTGATCTGAGAATTCCACCGCCTGGACCCTCGGGGCTGAAGCAGTGCAATTCTCTGTAACAAAAAATCTATCTATTCTACTCTGACTCCCTGGCCTCTGAAAAGTGAACCCAGTGAGGCCTGGCGAATGCTGAACATGAACATCCACCAGACCCGCCTCTTTAACTATCCTATTTAAGAAAATACTATCGGGACGCAACCGAGTGTTGGTACCTTCCCTGTCCATTATCCTGACAATGGTGTTGAAATCACCACCAAACACTATCGGTTGCGTCGTAAAAAGGAACGGCCTGATTGCTGTAAAAAGACGTCTCCTCTCCCAATAAGTCTGTGGTGCATAAACATTAATCAACCTGAGGTTCTGTCCTCTCACAACAACGTCAAGGACCAGACATCTCCCCATCTCTACTTCAATTACTCGCCGGCAAGTTACCATTTCAGTTCTGAAAAGCACTGCCACACCACTGTAAGGCTCGGCCGCAAGAGACCAATAGCTCGGACCGGATCTCCAGTCCCTCCTGGCCAGATGGATATCAGCCAAGGAGGTGAGCCTAGTCTCCTGCAAAAACAAAATGTCAGCATCAAAACTACTGAGAAAAAATAAGGCCAGGTTACGAGCTATTACTGATTTAATACTGGCGACGTTAATGGTCGCCAGTTTAAGTGGTGGGGGAACAGCCATTTGAGTATTTGAAATAGTGTCACTCCGGCTCACTTCACAAGAGACAAAAAGAAAAAGAAACACAATCCACACAGACAACATTAGGAAGTATTCTCCTGTTCACACTCCTTTGCCTCCATACTTTCTTCAGAAAGTGATTCTTCCTGCTGATCGTCTAGGGCACTAAACCTGTTTGCTAACTGGTGGACCAGTCTTTTGGCTGCCACCTCACTTTTCTTTTGCACTCGCCTATCTTTTATTGTTTTAGGCCTACGCTTTTTTACACTCTGAAGTCTCTCCTCCAGATACTTTAGGTCATCTGGATGAAGAGACCTCAAATCCAGCTGTTTTCTTTTCTCTTTCCCTACAGAAAGGGAAGTTGCCTTTATTCCTGATCCAGAGGGTTGGGTGGGGGAACGTGCAGGATTGGGGGTTACGTCAGGAGGAAGGGGAGGGGGAGGATCTGGGACGGGGAGTGAATCAAGAGGGGGGGACGAGGATGGAAGAAGGATTGGGGAAGGATTTGGATCAGATTGGAAAACCCTCGGTAACTGGGTTTCAACATCTAAATCACCTTTGCCTGCAATATGGGACTCTTCTCTTCTTGGCACCTTTTTCTGGATCCTATCTGGTGGGGGGCTATCTCTTGGGTTTTTCTGAAACCGGGGTTTAGACTGCTCCTGGAAAGTACCCGCTCCCTCAGACTCATTCACAGTGCGGCGTCTTCCCCTGCCTCTCTTCACTACTTGCCATGCAGCCTCAGGGGCCCCACCAGATGGTATGCTGTCAGAGGAGGGGACAGAATCTTTACATGACACAGACACGGGCTTTGATACACCGGGAGTAGGTACGGGCGGAGTAGACTGGGAATTCGACTGTGAGGAAAGGAGCTGAGGGGGTAACACAAGAGGTAGGTTGGAAACATATGACTGTATCCCCTCCTCCTCCATTTTTGACAGTAGGGCCTCCTTTACTGCGTCAGGCAGATTTGACCAGGAATTCGGACACACGCTACAAGGATGCCCGAAACTATGGCATAGGTTGCATTTAATAGTATTACAATCTTTCGCGTCGTGTCCAAATTCCTGGCACAAACCACAACGGGGCTGCTTGCAGCCATAACTGTAGTGTCCTCTCCCTCCACAACGGTTACAGATCCTGGGCTGACCCGGATAAAAAACGGTGATCTTGTCTCTGCCCAACAGGGCCGTACGAGGAACGTGCGAGTAAGTACCGTTTTTATATTTCATTTTAATGGAGACCTCGTAACCTCCCCACCAGATATCCAGGTCATCCAGGACCCTTTGAGGAGAGGACACTACATCAACATAGTGAGAGAGCCAGAGGACAATATCCTGCACTGGAATGGACTCATTTGTCACCATGACGTTAGCCTTCCTCACCAGGGGCTGACCAGATATATATGAGGCCACAAAATGCTTCCATTCTGATCTCCTCTTCTCCTTTTCTTCCATAAAAAATTCTTGGCCCCCTGGTGTAAGAAAGCTGACGTCATAGTACTCAGGGGGGTCACCAGGAGCAATGATGGCATATATGTCCTGGGCCTTCACACCCGTACCTAAAAGGAGACGGGCAAAATCTTGCTTATTGGGGATACGTGATTCCCCCGTCCATTTTAGGCGAACTACGTTCCGTCTCCCCCCAGATACGGGCGCGTCATCCCCCTGTTCCAAGGGAGCGGGCACTCTTTTTCCACCAAGCCTCCCACCACCCATTTGACCCATAATTTGAGCGTAGGATGGAGTAGAACGTTTCTGAGCCTCAGGCACCACTACCGGTGATGGTGTATCACCACCTCTGGTAACAGAGGCCAGACCAGGAATAGAGGGTGAAGCAGACACACTTGTGCGGCTAGATGGGTGACATTCCCCAATGCCGTCAACAGCCTCCATAAAAATTTCTTTCCCTTCCTTGTTATAACAGAAAAGGACCTCATTCCTTACCAAAAATGAAAAATCACCTGCTTCAAAATTGGCCTGCTTACCCAGGCTGGCATTACCCAGACCAACGGAAGCAATTTTGCTCAAATTAGCATTCTACTGAATAGGCAAAAATTCCAATAATTTACAGGTTTTAGTGTCCAAGACATACATTAAATCCGGTTCGACTACATAACGCTTATTCCCTGCTATAAAATCTCCAATTATCTTGATCGTCATTTTCCCTGGCTCAAACATTACAACAACATTTTCTCCATCTCCTGAAGGTGCTGCTTCAATGACATCATGACATGCAACTGACTCTACAGAAATATTTTTATCAGGTAAGGTTGCCACATAATGCGAAGTTGTGTCTTTTATCAAAACAGTCTGTACATCACCAAAAATGGTATCAATTGTTTCCACTACTACTTTGTTTGAACCTTTATCTGATAATATCATATTACTTGCGGACATTTCACCAGGTTTATTTGCTTCAAGCTTAGAACAGTCATTTTTGCTATCTATTTCTGATACTGCCATTTGGCTTAATGTGCCAGAAATACAAGTCATATTAACACTGTTGCTCACCTCTATTTGAGCATCCTGGCTGTCCTCCTGATGCCTAGAGACATCCACAGATTGTCCAGTTTTAGTGTTATTTTCCTCTGCACTTGCATTTTCGTCCCTCTGCTTTATCCCCTCACCTCCATCCAGTACTGGTGATGCTCTATCTGGCTGCTGCACAGTGTCATCTCCGCACTCTGGGGATTGCTGACCACCCGGCAGATCATTATCCCCTTTGTCCATCCTCAGCATTGGGAGCACGTCTTTACCTCCATCACAGCCAGTGATCCCTGTATCACGCTGGGAGATCACTGGAGCGCATAGCGAAGGCGCCGGAACGCACATCGGAGTTCCGCTGACGTCACTTCCGGTGATGTCACTTCCGGTCCGCGCCACCTCCGTCCTCGTCAGGCTTAGTGCAGCGGCAAGCTGCCTCACAATCTCGGTAGACTTCCGCACATAACTGGATTTTCTTCTACCTCCTGGATTGCTTCCTCTTTTCTTTCTTTTTTTAGGAACGGCTTTACCCACTTTCTTCTGCGCGTTTTCCGCTGTTGCCTGTGAAGCTTCTGATTCCTCCACCTCCATCTCAGACACATCAGGCACATCTGCACTTATGGAATTTTCCACACCAGCGCCATCTTCTGTTATATTTTTGTCATTCTCTGCTGCGTTCTCTATCTCAGCTGTTTTCAGGTTAATACTGTGTTCTTTTGTGTTGCATTTTACATCCACAGTTGTAGCACTTGTGTTTCCACTGGACACTTGATAGGCTCCTGGTCTTCCACCATTATTTTCTGCATGCACATCTGCTTTAACAAGTATAGTATGGGAAACTTTTGTGGCTTCAGTCAGTTCATCACCTTTTTGAACTCTTTTCACATTTCTTTTTATGTTTTTCTTGGTTGTCACTTCCGTCACCCCCTCCTGCCCACTTTGAGTTTCACTGGGTTTTCTACCCTCGGCTTTACTTACGGGTCTTAGGGATTGGGTGGGTATAGACTTTGGCACTGCTGGTCTTATACTCTCCACTGCATTTTTTACCACATCATCTACCGACATTGACCGGAATCTGGCCGCATTCTGCCGAGTTTCCCGAAAAGGTCCTCCTTTTCTCTCTAGCTCCGAGATCACTCTCCATTGATCGGCCACTTTCCTCTGCAACTCTGTCGTCACAGGGTCTTCTCCTAGAAATTCGGGCCTCCATTTTACACCAAACCGATGAATTCTTTGTTTCAGTTGTAGACACAGCTGGTCATACTGGTCCGTGTGGAATTTGATCAACTTGTTCCACGCCACCACATCTGCAACAACATCTCGAGTTCCTCCATCACAGGTGTTTCCACCTTCCCCCAGGTAAGATAGGTCAGGGGGGGTATGAGCCGACTGCTCCATGGCTGGAGGCAGCCGGCTAGAATAGAGAGGGCCCCTGCAGGCCAAGGCCTAAGCAGGGACCTCAGGTAGCTCAAAAAAGTCCAGGAACACTTCCTCTCTGCTGGGCCAGGTATAAGCCAGCTGCTGCTCTGGAAGTCTCTGGTAGTCTCTCAGGAGCTCCTCTGCACACACCCTCTCAGTAACTAGACGGTGTCGTTTCTGAAGAAACCACAGGATGTTGGCTATGTGTCTGATTGGCTGGATGTGGCTCCGCCCACCTTGCCAAATTTTCACCCCAGTGACCCAGTGTGCCAAGTCTGGGAACTCTGGCTTTAATACAGTGAGAACTACAGCTGTTTACATTTTCCCATTGAAGTCCATAGGGAAAATCTGATTGGTTGTTTGTGGCTCCGCCCACTTTTTGGGGTCCCTAAAATGTGACAGAATGTTTTAGCATCACCCCATGACTAAGTGACCCAAGTTTGGTGAGTGTAACTTCAAAGGTGTACGAGTGGCACAAGTTTCAAATTTTCCAATGAAAGTCTATGGGAAAAATGGGGTCTTTGGGGGTCCGCCACAGGGGCCCGGAGTGTGGGATTGCTTAAAAAAGCACAAGCAACCTATTCGGGTATGAGCCGAACAAGTGTGCAAAGTTACTGAATTCTACTCCTTAAACTCTAGGAGGAGTAGCGTTTAGAAATTTGCTAAATTTTCATTGGCCACTGGTAGCTCCGCCCACTTTGGGGTGACCCCTCAAAATACGTATTTTTATTTGGGGTGACACCAACAATATGTGGTCCGAGTATGGGGAATGTAGCTTCAAAATTGTACGAGTGGCAGCGATTTGAAATTTTTCCCTGTCAAAGTCAATACGAAAAAAGGGGTCTTCCGGGGTCCGCCCCAGGGGCCCTAAGGGTGGGATCGCTTAATAAAGCACAAGCAACATACTTCGCTATAAGACGAATAAGTGTGGAAAGTTTGGGGCTTGTACCCCTAAAACTGTGGGAGGAGTAGCGTTTAGAAAATGGGGGGGCCCTAATAAGAATAAGAATAAGAATAAGCTGAACTCGAAGAACAGTATGTTGGCTATTTCATAGCCAACATAATAAGAATAAGAATAAGAAGAAGCTGAACTCGAAGAACAAGATGTTGGCTATTTACATAGCCAACATAATAAGAAGAAGCTGAACTCGAAGAACAAGATGTTGGCTATTTACATAGCCAACATAATAACTAGAAGATTTTTATTGTAAAAAATATATACAAATTTACAATACAATAAATTATAATAATAAAGTTTAGTGACCAAAAGATCACACAATCAAAGAAAATTGCATACATCTGCATAACATAACATTTTGTACAAAAAGCATATACAATTCATAAAGTCAAAATTGACTGTAATGCGTTTTTGCACATTCTTTAAATTCTATATACACGGGTCTTTTACGCCCAAACAAGAAACCAAAAACTGCCTTATCACAAAACCGTTTCCAAGGAAATCTTATGTCCAAAGAACATCCATAGGGAGCATAGATCCTGAACAGGAGAACCATGCATTCACTGCACCTATACGACGCAAGACTAGACAACATAAACTGCCATCATACACCAACCCACTAGTGACCCAACACCAGACATAAACAAGACGTAATCATGCAGCAGCCCACTCACACCAGGAGGGGTAACACACACAAGACAAAAAATAATCAAAATTGAAACAAGACGTAACAAAGAACCCCCAAGTAATCTGGAGGGAAGACTTCAGCTATGTCTGCAGCCGAACATAAAAAAATATAGAGAAAATAATCAAAATCTAAGCAGGGTGAGTTAAGAAGATAGAAAGCCCACCCAGGAGAGACATGGACGAGCTAAGGAGGCCTGATATTCTGCCAAGCAAGAATCCAAGCACTCCTGCCCAACCTACGTCTCTCCGAGCACCGAATCCTGGACACCTCACCAAGAACATTGTTCACCACCACCTGGACAGGGATGGATTTTTGTCTAATGACTAACTGACACCGTGCCAATCATGTGTGCTGTCTAATGGCTAAACTGACTAAATATAACGTGCATAAATCATAGCCCTGGTAGGACCTGAAAGCCCCATATGCCCACTCAGCGTAACTCAGACGCTCCAGAAAAGGGATACCTAGGATCCCACCCACCTGTTTACACACCTCTATATTAAAGGGACAATGAAGAAGAAAGTGGTCCATGGATTCCTCGACACCACCACACTCCTCACGAGGACATCCACGTGCATCCACATTCAAGTACTTAACATTGCTCCTAACATAGAGTTTGCCATGGAAGGAAAGCCAAGCAATATCCCACAATTTATTTGGAATACGCGGCGAATTAATCAGCCTCAAACCCTCCTCCAAATGCACGCCTGGGCAGTCTCTTAAGTACATTGGGTCATGAAAATAGGAGTCTATCACCCGTTTCGTTAGGTCTCACCTCCCGACCGACCTGACATCCTCCACCGTCAATCCCCACTGTTTCAATTTTTTCAAGCACATGACAACATAGGCCGGGAGATAGTCACGGCGAGACCCCAGTCTTTTCACTGAGCCACCGCTTTCCCAACTCGTGAGTGAAGTCTCAAACCAGGTCCGGAAAATGCCTACCCAACCAGGCGGGTTCTCTGCAAGCATGCTACCAAGATTGTGTTTAATAAACAGCAGAGAAAAGAAAACAATTGGATTGACCATGTCTAGGCCACCTTCCCGTCTGGTTTTGTAGGTGATATTTCTGCGCATAAGGTATAATCTGTTTCCCCAGAGCATCTGAAAAAACAGACCACAGATCCTTGTATACAGAGATTGGGGCAAAATTGCGACATAGCTGACGTAAAGCAATATTGGAACCAGATGACTCTTGATCAAGTCCACCTTTTCCCTGAACGTTAAAGACCAGTTCTTCCAGCGTGCTACTTTGGCGTCGACATCATTTAGCCTACATACCCAATTTTGATGACCGTAATCGCCAGGACCAAATTCGATGCCAAGAATCCTAATTTTCTGTTGAGGCACGGGAAAGGAGCCAGGAAGCTCAAAGCTCTCTCCATCATTCCCCATCCAGAAAATTTCACACTTGTCTGGATTGACTTGTGACCCTGATGCTTTTGAGTACAGCGCAATCTCTGAGACCACTACCTCCGCCTCCTCTGTCCCAGAGACTATCACCGTCACATCATCGGCATAGGCCACAACCTTTAGGGGGGGCACATCAGAAATGCCCACAGGAACTCCACTGAGCGCACCGCTTTCTAGCCTTCTTACGAAGGGGTCGATCGCGAATACGTACAGGAGGGAGCTCAGTGGACACCCCTGACGCACTCCAGAACATACCTTGAATGATTCGCCAACCCAGCCATTTATGAGCATGAAACTCTCTGCCTCTTTATACAAAATGCAAAGCCAATTAACAAACCCTTCCTGTAGGCCATACACACAAAGTAGCCGCCATAAGTACTCATGGTTGACACGATCAAAGGCCTTAGACTGATCCAATGCCAGCAAGTACTTTCCCCAACCCTCAGCCCTGCACCGTTCCAGGACTTCCCGGACAGACAAAAGTGCTGAGAAAGTGCCTCTTCCTGAAATCGAGCAGTGCTGGTGGTGGGAAAGCAAGGATGTCACCTGGGATAGACGCCAGAATAATATTTTTGCCAGAATCTTTCTGTCGATGTTGAGAAGGCTGATGGGACGCCAATTCTCAATCATCTCAGGATCTTTGCCTTTAGACAAGAGAATGACCGCTGACTTTCTCATGGAAGGTGATAATTTACCTTCAGCAAGACACTGGTTGAACACATCTGCCAATTGAGGTGCCAGAAAAGTTTTGAAAGCCTTGTAAAACTCAGCTGTCAAACCATCTGGACCAGGAGATTTTTTGGGTGTGAGATTATCAATGGCTCTCATTACTTCTTCAGCGGTGATTGCCTCTGTCAGGTCTATGTCAGAAACATCTGCACCTCCCAGCCCTGGGGTTGAGACTAGAAAGGTTTCCATCCCAGCCTGGTCAATCGGCTTGTTCCCAAGCAGGTCAGCATAAAAATCTCTAGCAATGGATAGGATTCCGTGCCTGGACTTATCCACAGAACCCGATCCATCTCTGAGTCCGGTAACCGTTTTAAGGGCTGCACCTTGTCTGCAATTCTGATAGGGATCAGGCGAGTGGTATTTGCCATAATCCCTCTCTAAATACAGAGAAGTCAGACGGTCATATTGCTGCTGCTTGAGTTGGGCCTTGACCTCAGAGATCTCCCCCTGATCTCCGTTCTCCGAGACCAGGATCTCAAGCTTTCTTCTCAGTTGTTGGTAAGCAATATTTCTACCAATCTGCTTTTTCCTGGCTAGGCTCTTGAAAAGTCTAATGACACGACTTTTGACCACCTCCCACCACTCTGACCTGTTGTCAAAGCATTCCAGGATGGTGATCTGTGCCTGAAAAAATTCCTCAACAGACTGTCTCACATTCTCTTCCAACAGCAGGGACGAATTTAACTTCCAGGTACCTCTACCTCTGGGAGGAGCACAGGACGCACCCAGATCCACCGATAGAATACAGTGATCCGAGAATTCCACCGCCTGAACCCTAGGGGCTGAAGCAGTGCAATTCTCTGTAACAAAAAATCTATCTATTCTACTCTGACTCCCTGGCCGCTGAAAAGTGAACCCAGTGAGGCCCGGTGAATGCTGAACATGAACATCCACCAGACCCGCCTCCTTAACTATCCTATTTAAAAAGATACTATCAGGACGCAACCGAGTGTTGGTACCTTCCCTGTCCATTACCCTGACAATGGTGTTAAAATCACCACCAAACACAATCGGTTGCGTCGTAAAAAGGAATGGCCTGATCGTTGTGAAAAGACGTCTCCTCTCCCAATAAGTCTGAGGTGCATAAACATTTATTAACCTGAGGTTCTGTCCCCTCACAACAACGTCTAAGACCAGACATCTCCCCATCTCTACTTCAATTACTCGCCGGCAAGTTACCATCTCAGTTCTGAAAAGCACTGCCACACCACTGTAAGGCTCGGCCGCAAGAGACCAATAGCTCGGACCGGATCTCCAGTCCCTCCTGGCCAGATGGATATCGGCCAAGGAGGTGAGCCTAGTCTCCTGCAAAAACAAAATGTCAGCATCAAAACTACTGAGAAAAAATAAGGCCAGGTTGCGAGCTCTTACTGATTTAATACTGGCGACATTAATAGTCGCCAATTTAAGTGGTGGGGGAACAGCCATTTGAGTAATTGAGATAGTTTCACTCCAGCTTACTCCACACAGGACAAAAAGGAAAAGAAATACAAAACACGTAGACCACATTAGGAAGTATTCTCCTGTTCAGCATCCCCCTCCTCCATACCCTCCTCAGAGGGCGACTCTTCCTGCTCATCACTCAAGGCCTTAAACCTATTTGCTAGTTGACGGACCAATCTTTTGGCCGCCACTTCACTCTGCTTCTGAACCCGTCTGTCTCTCAGTGTTTTGAGTTTGTGTTTTTTCATACTGTGCAGTCTCTCCTCCAGACAACATAAACAAAAGAGAGGGAGCACCGTTTCCAAAAAAGAGTATGCAGCGTGCCCAAGGTCTCTCCCCAGTGCCTCCTGGGAAGTGCAGTCCAGATAAAACAGAAAGGACCGGCACCGCTGTCTTGTATCAAAGCTCTTTTAATAGCACCAAAGTGGCAGCAGTGACAGACTGCTGTTTCGGTTTACACCTTTATCAAACTGCTCAAAGCCATAAAAATTGTGACAAGACAAACACCTTTAAATACCCCCTTCCTGTATGGGAGGGGCCCCAGAGCGGACCTGAGAGGGAACTTCAATGGTAATATGCAAATATGCTCATGTTTCATGCACACTGAAAAAAAGTGTAATACCTGAATTAGCTTGTACACCACACCCCCAAGCTGGGATGTATGGATGATCACTTCCAAAAAAGGGAAACACTTTCTCCTCCTGTCCCTCCTCCAGCCAGCCACTCACAGCTGTGCAGGCAGTGCTCTGACAACTTCCAGGTCAACCCGGAAGTAGTCAACACATTATGGTCATTGGAGTGATCAGGTTGCAGTATTACCAAAAGTGGCCACAAGATGGCTCACTAAAGGTCGGTGCGACATTAAAGTTGCACCCTGCAGTAAAAAATGAAAAGTTCAAGATTAAGCCACAAGATGTCAGTGTGTGCAAAAATTCTAATGCAGTCAATAATTCGCATAACGGGCAGAAGGGGCATGTACCCTTGTTTATCATGCCACATGTGTGGACATGTTATCAGGGGGGACACTTTCTGCCATCCCTCAACGGGTGTCCCCTTTAAAATACGTGGCCGATACGATTGTAACTCTCGGTACGTCGTATATATGATTAAATGCCCATGTGGTTTTGGCTATGTAGGCAAAACCACTCAGCGACTTAAGGAGCGTTTCTCGTCGCATAAATCGAATATACGCGACCCGAATTGCACTTTGGCGGTAGCGCAACATTTTCATTTGCATAAACATGCAGTGTCACAATTGCGCATAATGGCAATCGATGGGGTCCCGGATACTTGGAGGGGCTCGGATAGGGACAAGGCCTTACTTAAAAAGGAGGCCTTTTGGATCAGGAAACTGAATACTTTTGGAGTGGGTGGTTTAAACCGCGAATATGATCTTAGTTTTTGTATCTAGTGACATCAGAACCTCCTGAGTAAATCACGTTTTCATATGTTTATTTTATGCTCTTCTTCCAGATTTTGCTTTTAATGTCCACCCTCAGCGAACCAGGTAGGAGAACAACACTGCTTTTTGTATTCTTGATGCGACGTTTTTGTCGCACTTAAAATATACTTAAATTCATTGTCTATGCGAATTATTGACTGCATTAGAATTTTTGCACACACTGACATCTTGTGGCTTAATCTTGAACTTTTCATTTTTTACTGCAGGGTGCAACTTTAATGTCGCACCGACCTTTAGTGAGCCATCTTGTGGCCACTTTTGGTAATACTGCAACCTGATCACTCCAATGACCATAATGTGTTGACTACTTCCGGGTTGACCTGGAAGTTGTCAGAGCACTGCCTGCACAGCTGTGAGTGGCTGGCTGGAGGAGGGACAGGAGGAGAAAGTGTTTCCCTTTTTTGGAAGTGATCATCCATACATCCCAGCTTGGGGGTGTGGTGTACAAGCTAATTCAGGTATTACACTTTTTTTCAGTGTGCATGAAACATGAGCATATTTGCATATTACCATTGAAGTTCCCTCTCAGGTCCGCTCTGGGGCCCCTCCCATACAGGAAGGGGGTATTTAAAGGTGTTTGTCTTGTCACAATTTTTATGGCTTTGAGCAGTTTGATAAAGGTGTAAACCGAAACAGCAGTCTGTCACTGCTGCCACTTTGGTGCTATTAAAAGAGCTTTGATACAAGACAGCGGTGCCGGTCCTTTCTGTTTTATCTCCTCCAGACAACGCAGGTCATCTGGATGGAGAGACTCCACACCAAGCACCTTTTTTCTCTCCCCTCCCCTTGATGAGGAGAGGACTCCAGAAGTGGAAGGCTGGGGTGTAGGTTCTGCGGGTTTAGGGGTTTTATCGGGAGGTGATGGTGGACAGGGACCTGAGGAAAAGGAAGGGTCAGTAGGGGGGGAAGGGGAAGGGAGAAGGATTGGGGAGGGATCAGGAGTAGTCTGAGGACCACTCCCCGGTAATTGGGAATCAGAATCCCCCTTTGATGCACCCTGAGGTCTCTCCCTCCCAAGAAACCTCTTTTTGGGTCTCCCAGAGGGAGAACTATCCCCCGGATTCTTAGCATCTCGAAAACCAGTCTGCTCGGAGAGAGTACCCGCCCCCTCGGTCACATTCACAGTGCGGCGCTTTCCCCTGACTCTCTTCACTACCTGCCATGATGCTTCAGAGGCCCTGCCAGATGTTGTCTTATCAGAAGAGGGCACAGCCCCGAGATCTTTCTGGGATTCAGACATGGGGTTTAACACACTGGGAACAGAAACTGACATAGAAGACTGAGGATTTGACTGGGCAGAAACAGACTGGGAGGGTAACACAAGAGGTAGGCTGGAAGCGTAAGACTGTATACCCTCTTCTTCCATCTTCGTTAGCAAGGCCTCCTTTACTGGCTCGGGCAGGTTTGCCCAGGAGTTCGGACATATGCTATACGGATGACCAAAACTGTGGCACAGATTACATTTAATGTTATTACAATCCTTTGCATCATGTCCGAACTCCTGGCACAAACCGCAACGTGGTTGCTTGCACCCATAACTGTAGTGTCCCCTTCCTCCACAACGATTACAGATCCTGGGCTGACCTGGATAGAAGACTGTAATTCTATCTCTGCCTAGCAAGGCTGTACGGGGAACATGCGAGTAGATGCCGTTTTTATATTTCATTTTAATTTGTACCTCATAACCACCCCACCAGATATCCAGGTCATCCAGGACCTTCTGAGGAGGGGACACCACATCAACGTAGTGAGAAAGCCAGAGGACAATATCCTGCACTGGAATGGACTCATTTGTAACCACGATGTTAGCCCTCCTCACCAGGGGCTGCCCAGACATATACGAAGCTGCAAAATGTTTCCACTCTGTTCTTTTCTCCTTTTCTTCAATAAAAAATTCCTGGCCCCCCGGTGTAAGAAAGCTAACATCTTAGTACTCAGGGGGGTCACCATGAGCAAGGATGGCATAGATGTCCTGGGCCTTTACACCCGTGCCTAGGAGGAGACGAACGAAGTCTTGTTTATTGGGAATCCGTGACTCCCCTGTCCATTTCAGGCGGACCACGTTTCGTCTCCCCCCAGCCACGGGCGCATCCTCCCCCTGTTTCAAGGGGGCGGGCACTCTCCTGCCACCGACACGTCCTCCACCCATCTGACCTGCCGCCTGAGCATAAGATGCGACAACAGGTACCTGAGACCCAGAAACCAGAGAAGGTGATGATTTATCACCCCCCCTCACAATTGACACCAAGTCAGGAGTGGATGACTGACCAGCCGTCTTTCGGACAGACGGATGGCATTCACCCATGCCATTAATGACTTCCATCAGGACCTCTTCACCTTTGTTATTGTAACAAAATAAAACTTCGTTCCTAATCACGAATATGTTATCGCCTGCTTTAAATTTTGATTGCATACCTAAGTTTGCGTTACCAAGTCCCACAGAATCAATCCTACCAAAACTGACATCATCTTGTATTGGAAAAAAATCTACTAGTTTACAAGTTTCTAGCTCCAAAACATACATTACATTTGGTTCTATAACATATCGCTTTTTACCAGCCACAAAATCGCTTATAATTTTAGTTCCCAAGAGTTGTGGTTTAAAAGGTGCCGACTCATCATCACCATCCCCCACCTGAGACCGCACACCCTCTTCACCAGGAACAGAGACATCAGGGGTCACGGCTAACATTGACATGTTCCCAGCATTAACTATATTTACATCACCATAAATAGTGTCAACTGTCACAATTTTTGCCTGAGAATTAGTCTCAATTTTAGGCACACCAACAGAATCACCTTTTGCATTACATGAAATGTCACTTCTGCAATCAATCTGCCCGCTAACGTTATTGTCTTTAGTACACATTACTTCATCATTATTTGTTAGTGAAATAACTGCAGCTGCTGGAACACTGCCACTGCTCACCTCAGCCAATGTTTTTTGTCCTTGTTCCTGCTGCACTGCATTCTCAGTTTGTTCACCTATTTTGCTGGGCTGATCTGGGGTGATACTGTCAAGTGGATGCGCTTCATCTGCTGGCTCTGCTGGAATATCCACTCCATTATCCCCCTCCTTTCCTTGTAGTGGAGGTTTAGCAATCTTCCCTGCAGAGTGCCCGACAACTTCCTCCTTGGCTAGTGATACCTGCTCGTCCGTCAAGGGGGATGTCCTGTCCTCTGCTCTTTCTCCCTCAGTTGGTGCCGGGCTGTCTATGGGCCTCCTAGGCTGTTCCACATCAGGGACATGTTTGGATGCTGCCGGAGCGCCGCAAGGACGTGCTGGAACGCACGCCGGGCCCGCTGGAGCGCAACCGGAAGTTCCGCTGACGTCACTTCCGGTCTGCGCCGGCGCCCTTCCAGCCGCTGCCACGCTGGCAATCTCTGCTGCAAGCTGCCTTACAATGGTTGTGGACTTGCGCACGTAGTAGGTTTTCCTCCTGGACATTCCACCACTTCTCCTCTTGCGTCTTTTTGCTTTGGGAGGTGGGTTCTGTGAAAAACCTTCATTTGTTCTCTGCGACATTCCAGATTCTTCCCTCATGTCTGTATCAGACTGGGATTCAGGCACTGCATCTGGCACATCTGTTTTTCCAGGAGGAACATCCTCAGTCTCCATAGGCACATCTGGATTTGCTTTTTCACTCTCTGTATTTCTTTCTTTGTTTTGTGCACTGGTTTCACTTCTGCCTGCATCAGCTTTTGAGTTTTGTTTAACTCCTTCATTTGCACATTGTTCAGATATCTTTACTGCATTGTCACCCACAGTGTTAACATCTGTGTTAGACTTGGAAGTTCCTGACTCAGCATCTTCTCCATTTCTTTTCCCTGTTGTGTCCTTCTCCACCACCTGCCCGCTCTGGATGTTTCTGGGGTTGACCTTACCCGCAGGACTTACGGCTTGGGAAGTCACCGGACTTACTGATGCTGGTGAGATACCATCCACCGCACTTTTTACCACAGCTTCTATGGTCATCAAGCGAAACCTTGCAGCGTTCTGGCGAGTTTCGCGGAAAGGTCCTCCCTTCTGCTCCAGTTCCGAGACCACCCTCCACTGGTCAGCAACCTTTTTCTGCAGCTCCGCAGTGGCTGGATCATCTTGGAGGAATTCAGGTCTCCAACGGACTCCAAAGCGGTGGATCCTCTGCTTCAGTTGTAGACAAAGCTGCTCATATTGGTCAGTGTGGAACTTGATGAGCCTGTTCCACGTCACCACATCCGCCACAATGTCTCCAGTCTTACCACCATTTGCGCTTCCCCCTTCCCCTAGGTAAGATAGGTCAGGGGGGGTATGAGCCGACTGCTCCATGACTGGAAGCAGTCGGTTAGAAGTAGGGAGGCCCCTGCAGGCCAGGCCTGAGCAGGGACCTCTAGTAGTCCAAAGTACCCAGAAAAACTCCTCTCAAGCTGGGCCAGGTATAAGCCAGCAATAGGGTCTGGAAGTCCACAGGAGCTCTGGTACACACAATCTCTCTAGCCGAATAATAACTAGAAGGTGTCGTTTCTGAAGAAACCACAGGATGTTGGCTATGTGTCTGATTGGCTGCATGTGGCTCCGCCCACCTTGGCAAATTTTAACCCCAGTGACCCAGTGTGCCAAGTCTGGGGACTCTGGCTTTAATACAGTGAGAATTACAGCTGTTTACATTTTGCCATTGAAGTCAATAGGGAAAATCTGATTGGCTGTTTTTGGCCCCGCCCACTTTTTGGGGTCCCCAAAATGTGACAGAATGCTTCAGCTTAACCCCATGACCAAGTGACCCAAGTTTGGTGAGTGTAACATCAAAGCTGTGCGAGTGGCAAAACTTTCAAAATTCCCAATGAAAGTCTATGGGGAAAATGGGGTCTTTGGGGGTCTGCAACAGGGGCCCGGAGGGTGGGATTGCTTAACAAAGCACAAGCAACCTATTCGGGTATGAGCCGAACAAGTGTGCAAAGTTACAGAATTCTACTCCTAAAACTCTGGGAGGAGTAGCGTATAGAAAATTGCTAAATTTTCATTGGCTGCTGGTAGCTCCGCCCACTTTGGGGTGACCCCTCAAAATACGTATTTTTATTTGGGGTGACACCAACAATATGTGGTCCGAGTATGAGGGATGTAGCTTCAAAATTGTACGAGTGGCAGCGATTTGAAATTTTTCCCTGTCAAAGTCAATACGAAAAAAGGGGTCTTCCGGGGTCCGCTGCAGGGGCCCCGAGGGTGGGATCGCTTAATAAAGCACAAGCAACGTACTTCGCTATAAGACGAATAAGTGTGGAAAGTTTGGGGCTTGTACCCCTGAAACTGTGGGAGGAGTAGCGTTTAGAAAATGGGGGGGCACTAATAATAATAAGAAGAAGAATAAGCTGAACTCGAAGAACAATATATTGGCTATTTCATAGACAACATAACTAGACGGTGTCGTTTCTGAAGAAACCACAGGATGTTGGCTATGTGTCTGATTGGCTGTATGTGGCTCCGCCCACCTTGCCAAATTTTCACCCCAGTCACCCAGTGACCCACTGTGCCAAGTCTGGGAACCCTGGCTTTAATACAGTGAGAATTGCAGCTGTTTACATTTTCCCATTGAAGTTAATAGGGAAAATCTGATTGGCTGCTTTTGGCTCCGCCCACTTTTTGGGGTCCCCAAAATGTGACAGAATACTTTAGCTTCACCCCATGACTAAGTGACCCAAGTTTGGTGAGTGTGACATCAAAGCTGTGCGAGTGGCAAAACTTTCAAAATTCCCAATGAAAGTCTATGGGAAAAATGGGGTCTTTGGGGGTCCGCAACAGGGGCCCGGAGGGTGGGATTGCTTAACAAAGCACAAGCAACCTATTCGGGTATGAGCCGAACAAGTGTGCAAAGTTTCAGAATTCTACTCCTTAAACTCTAGGAGGAGTAGCGTATAGAAATTTGCTAAATTTTCATTGGCCGCTGGTAGCTCCGCCCACTTTGGGGTGACCCCTCAAAATACGTATTTTTATTTGGGGTGACACCAACAATATGTGGTCCGAGTATGGGGAATGAAGCTTCAAAATTGTAGGAGTGGCAGCGATTTGAAATTTTTCCCTGTCAAAGTCAATACGAAAAAAGGGGTCTTCCGGGGTCTGCTGCAGGGGCCCCGAGGGTGGGATCGCTTAATAAAGCACAAGCAACGTACTTCGCTATAAGACGAATAAGTGTGGAAAGTTTGGCGCTTGTACCCCTGAAACTGTAGGAGGAGTAGCGTTTAGAAAATGGGGGGGCGCTAATAATAATAAGAATAAGAAGAACGAGCTGAACTCGAAGAACAAGATGTTGGCTATTTACATAGCCAACATAATAAGCTGAACTCGAAGAACAAGATGTTGGCTATTTACATAGCCAACATAATAAGAAGAAGAACGAGCTGAACTCGAAGAACAAGATGTTGGCTATTTACATAGCCAACATAATAAGCTGAACTCGAAGATCAAGATGTTGGCTATTTACATAGCCAACATAACTAGATTGTGTCGTTTCTGAAGAAACCACAGGATGTTGGCTATGAAACGCAAGAGGTGTTGCGTCAAGTCACCCCGGTGCATAGAGAGTACACAAAGTCGGTGAAACCTGGTTTAAAACTGTAAAAATTGAAGCAGAACAAAACGCACCATTGAAAGCAATCAAAAAACCTGATTGGCTGTTTTTGGCTCCGCCCACTTTTAAAATGCGAATCCCAGTCACCCAGTGATCGACAGTGCCAAGTTTGAAGTCCCTGCCAGTAACAGTAAAAGAATGACAGCAACTTATATATTGACATTGATTGGCAATAGGTAACATTTCATTGGCTGTTTTAAGCTCCGCCCATTTTTCTAAATTTTAACATTAACCACCATGCCATGGTCTGTGCCAAGTTTTGGACCTCTGGCTTTAAAACTGTGAGAGTGGCAGTATTTGAAAGTTTTACAATGAAGTGCATTGGTGAAATCTGATTGCCTGTTTTTGGCTCCACCCACTTTTCCTAATTTTTGACCGCAGTCACCCAGCGAGTAACTTTGTTAAGTTTCAGACACTTAGAATTAAATATAATTAAACTACTATTACATAATAACAGCAGTTTATCTTTTTTTATCACAACTGTAGTAAGAGGTACTGTATATGGAGGCTTTCATATTTATTTCCTTTTAAGCAATACCAGTTGCCTGACAGCCCTGCTGAACTATTTGACTGCAGTAGTGTCTCTGAATAACACCAGAAACAAGCATGCAGCTAATCTTGTCAGACCTGACAATAATGTCAGAAACACCCCATCTGCTGCATGCTTGTTCAGGGTCTATAGCTAAAAGTATTGAAGGCAGAGGATCCGCAGGATTGCCAGGTAACTGGTATTGCTTAAAAGGAAATAAATATGGCAGCCGCCATATAACTCACCTCAGGTTCACTTTAACTAAGCTGTCACTGCTTTGTTATCAGTGTCTTATACAGAACAGTTACCCATATACCCCTAACTACAGTTGTCGTTTAAGGTAAGTGGCTGAGATCTGATATTTCCCCGCACAATTGTTTACATTTGAATTCCAGTCAACTACTGACCAAATGTACTCTATTTGAACACTCTGCCATTAACAGTGTAGAAATGGGAGCAATTTAAATATTCTTATTGAATAACAAACATGTATATTACTTTTAAACCTGTGATAAGGTGCCCACTAATTATACAATCTCGATTGTACAATCTTACCACATCTGTGTATTAGAAGGGTAAACTGACACAACATACTTTGAGCAAGGTTTACAGTGTTCAAGTGCATAATGCTTGGGTCAAAAGTGCTAACTGTAATGGAGAATGTACATAGGCTTTTATACAAAGCTTGCATGTAGCATAAAGTAGAGTAAAGTGATCTGTTACAATGCATTACTGTGAACAGGCCCAAGGAATTGTATGGGCAGTGAGTTGACATTGAGAATTATTCTGCAAGACAACTGAGCACTTAATGGATACTTTAGGTAGCCCTACTATTAAACAAAAACGGTAAGATTGTACAATCAAGATTGTATCATTAGTGAGTGCCTCTCATTTGTGTGGGAGGACAATTTTTTAGACCAGCCTAATAGCAAAAGTATTGTCAGATTCATATACTAAGCAATCCAATCAATAGTACTATACTTTAGTGGTATGACAGTTGATTTTATAAGAGAAAATTTTTCCCTCTCATAATATACTGTATGTATATATCTTTTATATAGGAAGCAAATACCCCTATTACCATGAATGACATCCACAGAGGGACCAATTAAATTTGAGCAATCTCTGCTATTGTAACTGATCATTTCATGTTTTGAAAAACAAAATTCTATAGGAATTACATAGGTGTATAATAAGTTTCCCCCACCTGAGCTGTAGATCTCTGCAGCTCGTCCAGAGTCACCTTGGGCCTCTTGACTGCATTTATGATCAGCGCTTTCCTTGTTCGGCCTGTGAGTTTAGGTGGACGGTCTTGTCTTGGTAAGTTTACAGTTGTTCCATACTCCTTCCATTTCTGAATGACCGCTTGAACAGGGCTCCGTGGGATGTTCAAGGCTTTGGAAATCTTTTTGTAGCCTAAGCCTGCTTTAAGTTTCTCAATAACTTTATCCCTGACCTGTCTGGTGTGTTCTTTGGACTTCATGGTGTTGTTGCTCCCAATAGTCTCTTAACCTCTGAGGCCATCACAGAGCAGCTGTATTTGTACTGACATTAGATTACACACAGGTGCACTTTATTTAGTCATTAGCACTCATCGGGCAATGTCTATGGGCAACTGACTGCACTCAGACCAAAGGGGGCTAAATAATTACGCACACCCCACTTTGCAGTTATTAATTTGTAAAAAATGTTTGGAATCATGTATGATTGTCGTTCCACTTCTCACGTGTACACCACTTTGTATTGGTCTTTCACGTGGAATTCCAATAAAGTTGATTCATGTTTGTGGCAGTAATGTGACAAAATTTGGAAAACTTCAAGGGGGCCAAATACTTTTGCAAACCACTATATATATATATATATATATATATATATATATATATATATATATATATATATATATATATATATATACATACACAGTGGCTTGCAAAAGTATTGAAGTTTTCCACATTTTGTCATATTACTGCCACAAACATGAATCCATTTTATTGGAATTCCATGTGAAAGACCAATACAAAGTGGTGTACACGTGAGAAGTGGAACGTAAATCATACAGGATTCCAAGAGAATATTGGGAACAACAACACCATGAAGTCCAAATAACACACAAGACATGTCAGGGATAAAGTTATTGAGAAACTTAAAGCAGGCTTAGGCTTCAAAAAGATTTCTAAAGCCTTGAACATCCCACGGAGCACTGTTCAAGCGATCATTTAGAAATGGAAGGAGTATGGCACAACTGTAAACCTACCAAGACAAGGCTGTCCACCTAAACTCGCAGGCCGAACAAGGAGAGCGCTGATCAGAAATCCAGTCAAGAGGTCCATGGTGACTCTGCACGAGCTGCAGAGATCTACAGCTCAGGTGGGGGAATCTGTCCATAGGACAACTATTAGTCGTGCACTGCACAAAGTTGGCCTTTATGGAAGAGTGGCAAGAAGAAAGCCATTGTTAACAGAAAAGCATAAGAAGTCCCGTTTGCAGTTTGCCACAAGCCATGTGGGGGACACAGCAAACATGTGGAAGAAGGTGCTCTGGTCAGATGAGACCAAAATTGAACTTTTTGGCCAAAATGCATAACGCTATGTGTGCCGGAAAACTAACACTGCACATCACTCTGAACACACCATCCCCACTGTCAAATATAGTGGTGGCAGCATCATGCTCTGGGAGTGCTTCTCTTCAGCAGAGACAGGGAAGCTGGTCAGAGTTGATGGGAAGATGGATGGAGCCAAATACAGGGCAATCTTGGAAGAAAACCTCTTGGAGTCTGCAAAAGACTTGACACTGGGGCTGAGGTTCACCTTCCAGGAAGGACAACGACCCTAAATATAAAACCAGGGCAACAATGGAATGGTTTAAAACAAAACATATCCATGTGTTAGAATTGCCCAGTCAAAGTCCAGATCTAAATCCAATCGAGAATCTGTGGCAAGATCTGAAAACTGCTGTTCACAAACGCTGTCCATCTAATCTGACTGAGCTGGAGCTGTTTTGTAAAGACGAATGGGCATGGATTTCAGTCTTTAGATGTGCAAAGCTGGTAGAGACATACCCTAAAAGACTTACCGCTGTAATTGCAGCAAAAGGTGGTTCTACAAAGTATTGACTCAGGGGGCTGAATAATTACGCACCCCCCACTTTGCAGTTACTTATTTGTAAAAAATGTTTGGAATCGTGTATGATTTTCGTACCACTTCTCCCGTGTACACCACTTTGTATTGGTCTTTCATGTGGAATTCCAATGAAATTGATTCATGTTTGTGGCAGTAACGTGACAAAATGTGGAAAACTTCAAGGGGGCCGAATACTTTTGCAAGCCACTGTATATGTGTGTGTGTGTGTGTGTATGTATGTTTGTATATGTATATATATATATATATCTATATATATATACATACATACATACATACATACATACATACATACATACATACATACATACAGTGGAGGAAATAATTATTTGACCCCTCACTGATTTTGTAAGTTTGGCCAATGACACTACAATACAATACAATAACATTTCTATAGCGCTTTTCTCCCATAGGACTCAAAGCGCTTAGGCTCTCTCAGATTCAGTAATTAGTAGGATGAAGTATTCACACAACAAAAGTTATATTTCTGCAAATGTCAAACTGAACAGGTGGGTTTTCAGTCTGGATTTAAACACGTCCAGGGATGGAGCTGTCCTGATCTGTTGAGGTAAGGAGTTCCAAAACGTAGGGGCAGCATGACAGAAGGCTCTGGGACCAAAAGTTTCCAAGTGGACTCTGGGTATGACTAGATTATTAGAACCTGTTGATCTGAGAATGCGGGGATTGCTACGCAGCTGCAACATATATTTCATGTATCCAGGGCCTAAATTATTCAGGGATTTAAATGTCAGTAGGCCGATCTTGAATAGGACCCTCCATTCTATAGGTAGCCAGTGAAGGGAGTGCAGGACTGGCGTTATGTGGCAGTGACGGGGTTGGTTAGCAGTCTGGCAGCAGTATTCTGTATCAGCTGTAGTCGGTACAAGACCTTTTTTGGAAGGCCAGTGTAGAGAGCATTGCAGTAGTCCAGTCGGGATGTGATGAAGGCGAGGACTAATGTTGGCAGATCTTCTGGGGTTTGAGGTGCTTGATTTTTGCAATGTTCTTCAGGTGAAAATAGGATGATTTCACCACAGCAGAGATTTGAGTTCTGAAGTTTAAATCCCAATCAATTAGAACTCCCAGGCTACGCACATGATCAGAGCTGCGCAGATCCGTGCCTCCTATTCCCAGTGGTGAAGACTGCAAGTTAAGTTGTTTTGTTATCATGCTCTGCCCTCCTATCAGAAGGACTTCAGTTTTGTCTGCATTTAGTTTCAGCCAGTTGTCATTCATCCATTGCTGTAGTTCACGTAAGCAGGCGTTTATAGTTAGAGTTGGGTCTGTCACACCAGGCTTGAAGGAAAGATATAGTTGGGTGTCGTCTGCATAGCAGTGGAATGTGAGGCCATGTTTTTGGATTAGTTTTCCCAGCGGTAACATGTAAATCGTGAAAAGCAGGGGAGAGAGGATTGAGCCCTGGGGCACCCCATACTTAAGTGATACAGGGGTGGACAGGAAGGGCCCCATAGACACTTTGTGGGTTCTGCCACTCAAGAAGGATTGGAACCACTGAAGAACTATGCCATCAATGCCGCAGTATTCCTGTAGCCTGTTTATCAAGATGTCATGGTCAACTGTATCAAAGGCTGCAGAAAGGTCTAGCAGTATGAGGATGGAGCACTCTCCTCTGTCTCTTGCCATGAGCAGGTGGTTGCATATTTGGATGAGGGCAGTTTCAGTGCTGTGGTGTTTCCTGAAGCCAGACTGGAATGGGTCATAACTGTTGTTTTGTAGGATTTTGGCTTCTAGCTGGAGGTAAACAGCTTTTTCAATTAGCTTGCCCAGAAAGGGAAGGTTAGAGACAGGTCTGTAGCTGGTCATTGCATCTGGGTCCAGGGAGGGTTTTTTGAGGAGAGGCCTGATGATTGCTTCCTTCAGTAAAGCAGGAAATATCCCTGATTTTAAGGAACAGTTAACAATTTTTAGGAATACCGGTACGAACAGGTCGGGGCAGTTCAACATGAACTGTGTTGGGCCAGGATCTAGGTCACAGGTAGTTAGGCGGACGTGAAGGAGGATGCTTGATGTGACTTCTTCATCAATTTCTTTGAAGTTTGACCAAGGTGTTACATTGTCTCTGCTAATGGTCTTCGGCGCTATATTAGGCTCAGATGCTGTAAGTTGGATGGCGGACCTTATAGCGGAGACTTTGTCTGTGAAGAAATGGGCAAATTGGTCACAGAGGTCCTTTGAAGACTCGATATTAAGTTTTTGACATGCCGGGTTGCAGAGTTTTTCCACTGTGCGGAACAGTTGGGCTGGTTTGTTAACTGCATTTGCAATCTCTTGTGATAGAAAGGATGATTTTTTTCCCGTGATTACCTTTTGGTAGCTCTTCAAGTGGAGGATTAAGACATGTTTGTCTTCTGGGGACTGAGATTTGCGCATACATACATACAGATACATACAGATACATACATACATACATACATACATACATACATACACAGTATATAACATTATTACTTCTTAACTGCAGATGGTAGGAATATTAACAATGGTTAATTTGCATATATTCAGCAGTGTTGCTCTGGGAGACATCTCAAGCTCACTCCAACCTGAATTATCGCAAATTCTTTCTGTTTTAGGAAAGCAAACTTTTGTTTTTCTTAACATCTTAGTAAGGGGGCTTTTAGGACCATTGTAGTCCCTTACACACTCCAATGAGTTCTGGGTCACCATGAGCTTGCTGGTTAGTCAGTGCCTCTCGGATTCACAAGCCCTACTCCATAGAGCCAAATTAATCCATGCCATGCACTGATGAGGATCAAACAATCCGAAACAGTCTGTATGCATGTTGGATTATTATGGCTCTGTACAAATTAACAAGCTGACACATCATTGCATTCCAGCGGTTGTGGAGGTGTGTTTAGCTTCTAAGGGTACAATGGTTAATTTGCATATATTCAGCAGTGTTGCTCTGGGAGACATCTCAAGCTCACTCCAACCTGAATTATTGCAAATTCTTTCTGTTTTAGGAAAGCAAACTTTTGTTTTATTTGTAGGAATATTGGACAGGGTACTTTTAATAGAAAAAATGGTCTGTTAAAGGACCACTGTTGCGAAAATCTTAAAATATAAACTATATGTAGACACATACAAACAAGAAGTATGTTTCCTCCAAAGTAAAATGAGCCATAGATTACTTCTCTCCCTAGTTCATCTCTCCATAGGGGATTCTCAGCATGGCCTTTTATTCTTCATAAAGATACTCACTGAAAAGGATCTATACAAAGATGTTGGACAGCCTCCCTGCTCACTGTTCACTTTTTTGACAGTTGGACAGAGCAACTACCATTCACTAAGTGCTTTTGAAAATAAAGAAAACAATAAGACCCCCCCCCCCCCATATGAGGAGATGGGCTAGTCCAAAACCTATTTGTAACAGAGGCGCCAGCAGGATAAAAGTCAATAACATTTGTAAAAATTGCTTGGAGGAAGTGGTGGGCTTGCCTCCCAAAAGCAGACACGAGATCCTGTCTTCATATAAATCAATACATTTATTATACAGTACACCAAAAACAGTGCAACGCGTTTCGCAGGCCCAGCCCGCTTCATCAGGCAATAGAAGTGGGGACAAAACTGTAGACAAGAGACAGTACATTATGCTACAGTAATTTCTGCAGTTACAAATTTGCATATCAATTTATTGCATATCATAAAGTATACCATATGAAAAAATGCTTCGTGGAGATGGCATAAAAGAGTTGGGTGTGCAAGTAAACAATAGGGGGTAGAGGCTATGGTGCTCGTGATAGTAATGGGATATGGGGTGTTTTTTATAAAGATTTGCAATGAGTGGTATTGGTATATGTCAGCAAGAGTAATGGGTAATAGAGCATTGAGAAGAGAACAGGGGGCCAAAAATAAAGGGTAAAGTGTATTTTTGGCCCCCTGTTCTCTTCTCAATGCTCTATTACCCATTACTCTTGCTGACATATACCCTTTTCCATTATCAATACCACTCATTGCAAATCTGTGTAAAAAACACCCCATAGCCCATTACTATCACGAGCTCCATAGCCTTTACCCCCTATTGTTTACTTGCACATCCAACTCTTTTATGCCATCTCCACAAAGCATTTTTTCATATGGTATACTTTGATATGCAATATATTGATATGCAAATTTGTAACTGCAGAATTTACTATAGCATAATGTACTGTCTCTTGTCTACAGTTTTGTCCCCACTTTTATTGCCTGATGAAGCGGGCTGGGCCTGCGAAACGCGTTGCACTGTTTTTGGGGTACCATATAATAAATGTATTGATTTATATGAAGACAGGATCTCGAGTCTGCTTTTGGGAGGCAAGCCCACCACTTCCTCCAAGCAATTTTTACAAATTTGATTGACTGTTATCCTGCTGGCGCCTCTGTTCTACATACAAATACTCTGTGTCCACTCAGGGGCGCTTCTAGGCATAGGCAGTACAGGCCATTGCCTGGAGTGCCATTAATCCTGGGGGGCGCCATGTTGCTGGATTAAGCCCCGCCCCCAAATTAAGCCCCACCACATGGGTGTTCTATTACTTGCTTCTGCTGCATCTACTTAGAGTAAGTTGCAGGTAGCTGCCACCTCTGTGCCTTGTGCATCTTTCTTTCCCCCTTTGTGCCTCCTTCTCTCCCTTTTGTGCCTCCTTCTGTCTCCTTGTGCCTCCTTCAGTCCCTTGTGCCATATCTGAATCTGACCCCCTGTTTGTCCTTCTGTCTCCCTTTGTGCCTCCTTCAGTCCCACTGTGCCACTTCTGCCTCCTTCTGTGTCCCTTTGTGCCTCTTTCTGTCCCCCCTGTGCCTCCTTATGTCCCCTTTGCCTTTATTTGTACCCTTGTGCTACCTCTGCCCTCTGTTCCTCCTTCTGTCCTCCTGTGCCTCCTTCTGTTTCCATGTGCCTCCTTCTGTTTCCATGTGCCTCTTCAGTCCCCATGTTCCACTTCTGACCCTTGCGCCTTCCTCTGTCCCCCTGTGCCTCCTTCTGTGCCCTTTTGTGCCTTCTTCTGTCTCCCTGTGGCTCTTTCTTTCCCCCTCTGCCTCCTTCTGTCTCCCTGTGACTCCTTACATCTCCCTCTGCCATCGTCTGCCCCCCTTTGTGCATACTTCTATCCCTCTTTGTGCCTCTTACTGTCTCCCTGTGCTTTCTTTTGCCCCCTTTGTGCTTTTTTTCTGTCCCCCATTACACATTGTGCCTTCTTCCGTCCCCTTTTTGCCTCATTCTGTCCCCTGTGTGCCTTCTTCAGTCCCCGTGCCTCCTTCTTTCCTCCTGTGCCTCATTTTGTCACCCTTTGTGCCTCAATCTGTCCCCAATGTGCCCCCTCCTGCCCCACTTTGTGCCTCATTCTGCACCACTTTGTGCCTCCTTCTGTCCCCCTGTGCCTCTTTCAGTCACCCTGCGCCTCCTTCAGTCCTCTTTTGTGCCTCTTTCTGACCCTTCTTCTGTCCCCCTGTACCCCCCGCTGCCCCTCTGTGTACCTCTTTCTGTCCTCCCGTGACTCTTTCTTTCCTCCTTTGTGTCTCATTCTGCCCCCCTGTGTGCCTCCTTCTGTCCCCTTGTGCCTCCTTCTGTCCTCCTTTGTGACTTCTGTTGACCCTTGTGCCTCCCTATGTCCCTCTGTATTCTCTGGCGAAACGCTGCCGCAATAAGTGTCATTTCTGGTAAAATGCTGCCGCAATTATTCTCTGGTGAAACATTGCCGCATTAGTTATTTCCTGGTGAAACGCTGCCGCATTACGATTATTTTCATGGGGAAGGGAGGGCGCCATGGGGGCAGGGGGCGCCACAGGTTTTCTCGCCTGGAGTGACAAAATGGCTAGAGGCGCCCCTGTAAGTCCACTCCTGGTGGAGGGGAGTGCTACCCCCTTTCTTGTTTCTTTACTACAGAGAGCGACTTCTTAATCCTGAGTGAGGACAGGTCTAATCTCCTCACCTGCCTATTGAGTGGTTGCCTGAATGGTAACCCATGTTTGTGAGTATAAATTCTCTCACTAAACCACTTACCAATTGTCTTTAACATACTACACCATATTGGGCTCTCGGTTTTTTCTATTTTATTAGTCCAAAACCTGTTGTTTCTGTCAGATTTCTACTACTTACTGTACGTGACACCAACATAGGAAAAAAGTAATCCATGGCTCATTTTACTCTGAAAGAAATGTACTTTTTATATGTATATGTTTACATGTATTTTAAATTTTAAAATTAAAAATCAAAGTTTGGGTAATATCTAAATTAGTATCCATCATTACAATAAATAACGCATTTTATGCAAAGTTTGCCCTTCAAATCTTAACACAAAATAGTTTCTTCTTCTTTTAGGTATTAAAGGTGGTAAGTCGGCAAGAAGGTTGCTATCCTGATGTATGGGTAAACTTGGCTTGCACTTACTTCTTCCTGGGAATGTATAAAGAAGCAGAAGAGGCAGCTAATAAAGGTAATGTAGTTATGAATTCTTAAGATGCTTCTCAATAGTTTTTTTTTTTTTTTTTTTCAATTAATATTTTTATTGTTGTTATTAAAAAAACAACTAATATTAACTACCTGTGGACCGCCGCAGCATAAATCTACAGCGGACAGGGGGTGCTGCGGTTCTGACCTGACGTAAACTCTACGTCCCATTGACCGCCCATCCCCGCCGATATGTCGCCGCTCGATCTCCGCCGCAATATGCTGCCCTGCCACCTCTATGACGGCAGAGCGCTGTGAGCTGGGCAGGAGCCGTTTTCATTGGCTCCTGGCCCTGTCATTCATGTAAGCCGTTCCCATTGGATTACATGGAGTGACAGGCTCAGGAGCCAATGAAAGCGGCTCCTGACCAGCGCACAGCGCTCTGCCGTCATACCGACGGCAGAGCAGCCTGCGGTGGGGACAGAGCGTGATCGTCGGGAGTGGCGGATTTTAGCGGCGATTCGTCGGGAAGCAGCGGTTTGCTGGACCAGCACCCTCTGGTCCTTAAGGGGGCAGAGGGTGCTGGTCCCGAAGTGGTTAAACAACAATATTTACATAACATATACTGATAACAGTACATGCCATATGTACAGTGGCGTAGCTAAGGAGCTGAGGGCCCCGATGCAAGTTTTACAATGGGGCCCCCCAAGCACTTTATACATAACAATTGATACGGCGCACCATAAACTGCCAATGGCAACTACAGTGTCAGAGGTGCAAGAAGGGGATGGGGAACAGCTAGTTAATGATTACCACTATTCAAAGTATCTATAGAAGTGATTTTTATGAGCACAGGACCAATAGAGAGCTAATACTGCAGTTGAAGGAAGGCCTCTCGGGGCCCCTCTGGCCCAAGGGCCCCGATGCGGTCGCAACCTCTGCACCCCCTATTGCTACGCCCCTGCATATGTAAATACTAAATTATATTGGCTATCTTTTAAATTTAAATGCATTTAGGATTTTAACTGTATCGATAAAGTCCAGAAAGCTAACCATTACTATTCTGGGGGCTCTGCTGGGATCATCTTCTCTAGGGGGACCCACCCGATGAACTCTCTCTACTTGGGAAACATAACTTTGAGACCCAGGAGGTCTGGCAGCGTCTTTTCACAAAATACAAGAAGTTTTGAATCAGGATGATACCATTTATTCATTCATTTTTACAAAATGGTAGCAGTTCTGCAGGCTTGTGTTTTTCAATGCCTAGGTTGTTCCTGTGTGATCAATTCTCTAGTGTACTGTTCCGAGTCTTGTAATCGCCTATTAAGTTGGCCACTAACGGTCCAATTTCTAGCGAAAAATTGTTTGAGCGATCAGAAATTCTGATCGGATTGGTTGTAAATAATCTCAGTTGATGGGCACAAACGATAATGAACGATTATAAAACCAATCGTCCGATTGAATTTTCATCGAACAAAAATTTGGATTTTCTTGGTGGTCATAATAGATAGGAAGCAATTATTGGTTAGTTAATGGTGTAGTGAACGATTTTTCATCCGATCAGAATTTCTGATTGCTGGAACGATTTTTCGCTAGAAAGTGGACCATTAGTGGCCACCTTTAGCTTTACTTAACCACTTCCCGACCGCATAACGCACAGGGGTGGCCGGGAAGTGGAGCCCTTAAGGACCGGCTCACCCACAGAGGCGGCGGTCCATTTAAGGGCATGGGCGGAGCGTGACGCGATCCTCCGCCGGCGCCTGTCACCGCTCGCCCGCCGCAACATCCCGCCGGCTATACGGAAGCGCCGGCGGGATGTTAACCCCGCGATCACCGCATACAAAGTGTATAATACACTTTGTAATGTTTACAAAGTGTATTATACAGGCTGCCTCCTGCCCTGGTGGTCCCAATGTCCGAGGGACCACCAGGGCAGACTGCAGCCACCCTAGTCTGCACCCAAGCACACTGATTTCCCCCCCCCCCCCGCCCCAGATCGCCCACAGCACCCCTCAGACCCCCCCCCCCTGCCCACCCCCCAGACCCCTGTTTGCACCCAATCACCCCCCTAATCACCCATCAATCACTCCCTGTCACTATCTGTCAACGCTATTTTTTTTATCTCCCCCCCACCTGCCCACTGCCCCCTCCTGATCACCCCCCCCCCTGTGTACTGTATGCATCTATCCCCCCTGATCACCTGTCAATCACCCCCTGTCACTGCCACCCATCAATCAGCCCCTAACCTGCCCCTTGCGGGCAATCTGATCACCCACCTACTCCAATAGATCGCCCGCAGATCCGACATCAGATCACCACCCAAACGCAGTGTTTACATCTATTCTCTCCTCTAAACACCCACTAATTACCCATCAATCACCCCCTATCACCACCTGTCACTGTTACCCATTAGATCAGACCCTAATCTGCCCCTTGCGGGCACCCAATCACCTGCCTACACGCTCAGATTGCCCTCAGACCCCCCCCCCCCCTTATCAATTCGCCAGGGTATTATTTACATCTGTCCTTCCCTGTAATAACCCACTGATCACCTGTCAATCACCCCCTGTCACTGCCACCCATCAATCAGCCCCTAACCTGCCCCTTGCGGGCAATCTGATCACCCACCCACACCAATAGATCGCCCGCAGATCCGACATCAGATCACCACCCAAGCGCAGTGTTTACATCTATTGTCTCCTCTAAACACCCACTAATTACCCACTAATTACCCATCAATCACCCCCTATCACCACCTGTCACTGTTACCCATCAGATCAGACCCTAATCTGCCCCTTGCAGGCACCCAATCACCCGCCTACACGCTCAGATTGCCCTCAGACCCCCCCTTATCAATTCGCCAGTGCATTAGTTACATCTGTTCTTCCCTGTAATAACCCACTGATCACCTGTCAATCACCCATCAATCACCCCCTGTCACTGCCACTCATCAATCACCCCCTGGCACTGCCACCCATCAATCACCCCCTGTCACTGCCACTCATCAGTCAGCCCCTAACCTGCCCCTTGCGGGCAATCTGATCACCCACCCACACCAATAGTTCGCCCGCAGATCCGACGTCAGATCACCTCCCAAGGGCAGTGTTTATATCTGTTCTCTACCCTAAACACCCACTAATTACCCATCAATCACCCCCTGTCACTGCTACCTATCAGAATAGACCCCTATCTGCCCCTAGGGCACTCAATCACCCGCCCACACCCTCAGAATGCCCTCAGGCCCCAGCCCTGATCACCTCGCCAGTGCATTGCTTGCATCTATTCCCCCTCTAATCACACCTTGAGACACCCATCAATCACCTCCTGTCACCCCCTAGCACACCTACCCATCAGATCAGGCCCTAATTTGCCCCGTGTGGGCTCCTGATCACTCGGCCAAACCCTCAGATCCCCCTCAGACCCCCTTCCGATCACCTCCCCAGTGCATTTATTGCATCTATTTTCCCCTCTAACCACCCCCTGAGACACCCATCAATCACCTCCTGTCACCCCCCTAGCACTCCTATCCATCAGATCAGGCCCAATACAACCTGTCATCTAAAAGGCCACCCTGCATATGACCGGTTCCACAAAATTCGCCCCCTCATAGACCACCTGTCATCAAAATTTGCAGATGCTTATACCCCTGAACAGTCATTTTGAGACATTTGGTTTCCAGACTACTCACGGTTTTGGGCCCGTAAAATGCCAGGGCGGTATAGGAACCCCAGAAACTGACCCCATTTTAGAAAAAAGACACCCCAATGTATTCTGTTAGGTGTATGACGAGTTCATAGAAGATTTTATTTTTTGTCAAAAGTTAGCGGAAATGATTTTTGGTTTTTTTCACAAAGTGTCATTTTTCACTAACTTGTGACAAAAAATAAAATCTGCTATGAACTCGCCATACACCTAACGGAATACCTTGGGGTGTCGTCTTTCTAAAATGGGGTCACTTGTGGGGTTCCTATACTGCCCTGGCATTTTAGGGGCCCTAAACCGTGAGGTGTAGTCTAGAAAACAAATGCCTCAAAATGACCTGTGATTAGGACGTTGGGCACCTTAGCGCACCTAGGCTGCAAAAAAGTGTCACACATGTGGTATCGCCGTACTCAGGAGAAGTAGTATAATGTGTTTTGGGGTGTATTTTTACACATACCCATGCTGGGTGGTAGAAATCTCTCTGTAAATGGACAATTGTGTGTAAAAAAATCAAAAGATTGTCATTTACATAGGTATTTCTCCCACCCAGCATGGGTATGTGTAAAAATACACCCCAAAACACATTATACTACATCTCCCGAGTACGGCGATACCACATGATTGGCACTTTTTTGCAGCCTAACTGCGCTAAGGGGCCCAAAGTCCAATGAGTACCTTTAGGATTTCACAGGTCATTTTTGTTTCAAGACTACTCCTCACGGTTTAGGGCCCCTAAAATGCCAGGGCAGTATAGGAACCCCACAAATGACCCCATTCTAGAAAGAAGACACCCAAACGTATTCCGTTAGGAGTATGGTGAGTTCATAGAAGATTTTATTTTTTGTCACAAGTTAGCGGAAAATGACACTTCGTGAAAAAAAACAATTAAAATCAATTTCCGCTAACTTGTGACAAAAAAATAAAAACTTCTATGAACTCACCATACTCCTAACGGAATACCTTGGGGTGTCTTCTTTCTAAAATGGGGTCATTAGTGGGGTTCCTATACTGCCCTGGCATTTTAGGGGCCCTAAACCGTGAGGAGTAGTCTTGAAACAAAAATGACCTGTGAAATCCTAAAGGTACTCATTGGACTTTGGGCCCCTTAGCGCAGTTAGGCTGCAAAAAAGTGCCAATCATGTGGTATCGCCGTACTCGGGAGATGTAGTATAATGTGTTTTGGGGTGTATTTTTACACATACCCATGCTGGGTGGGAGAAATACCTCTGTAAATGACAATCTTTTGATTTTTTTACACACAATTGTCCATTTACAGAGTTATTTCTCCCACCCAGCATGGGTATGTGTAAAAATACACCCCAAAACACATTGTACTACTTCTCCCGAGTACGGCGATACCACATGTGTGGCACTTTTTTGCACCCTAACTGCGCTAAGGGGCCCAAAGTCCAATGAGTACCTTTAGGATTTCACAGGTCATTTTGAGAAATTTTGTTTCAAGACTTACTCCTCACGGTTTAGGGCCCCTAAAATGCCAGGACAGTATAGGAACCCCACAAATGACTCCATTTTAGAAAGAAGACACCCCAAGGTATTCTGTTAGTAGTACGGTGAGTTCATAGAAGATTTTATTTTTTGTCACAAGTTAGCGGAAATTGATTTTTATTGTTTTTTTCACAAAGTGTCATTTTCCGCTAAATCTTCTATGAACTCACCGTACTACTAACGGAATACCTTGGGGTGTCTTCTTTCTAAAATGGGGTCATTTGTGGGGTTCCTATACTGTCCTGGCATTTTAGGGGCCCTAAACCGTGAGGAGTAGTCTTGAAACGAAATTTCTCAAAATGACCTGTGAAATCCTAAAGGTACTCATTGGACTTTGGGCCCTTTAGCGCAGTTAGGGCGCAAAAAAGTTCCACACATGTGGTATCGCCGTACTCGGGAGAAGTAGTACAATGTGTTTTGGGGTGTATTTTTACACATACCCATGCTGAGTGGGAGAAAGATCTCTGTAAATGGACAATTGTGTGTAAAAAAAATTAACAAATTGTCATTTACAGAGATATTTCTCCCACCCAGCATGGGTATGTTTAAAAATACACCCCAAAACACATTATACTACTTCTCCTGAGTACGGCAATACCACATGTGTGGCACTTTTTTGCAGCCTAACTGCGCTAAGGGGTCCAAAGTCCAATGAGCACCTTTAGGCTTTACAGGGGTGCTTACAATTTTGCACCCCCCAAAATGTCAGGACAGTAAACACACCCCACAAATGACCCCATTTTGGAAAGTAGACCCTTCAAGGTATTCAGAGAGGGGCATGGTGAGTCCGTGGCAGATTTCATTTTTTTTGTCGCAAGTTAGAAGAAATGGAAACTTTTTGTTTTTTTTGTCACAAAGTGTCATTTTCCGCTTACTTGTGACAAAAAATAATATCTTCTATGAACTCACTATGCCTCTTAGTGAATACTTTGGGATGTCTTCTTTCCAAAATGGGGTCATTTGGGGGGTATTTATACTATCCTGGAATTCTAGCCCCTCATGAAACATGACAGGGGGTCAGAAAAGTCATAGATGCTTGAAAATGGGAAAATTCACTTTTTGCACCATAGTTTGTAAACGCTATAACTTTTACCCAAACCAATAAATATACACTGAATGGGGTTTTTTTTTATCCAAAACATGTTTGTCCACATTTTTCGTGCTGCATGTATACAGAAATTTTACTTTATTTGAAAAATGTCAGCACAGAAAGTTAAAAAAAATCATTTTTTTGCCAAAATTCATGTCTTTTTTGATGAATATAATAAAAAGTAAAAATCGCAGGAGCAATCAAATAGCACCAAAAGAAAGCTTTATTAGTGACAAGAAAAGGAGCCAAAATTCATTTAGGTGGTAGGTTGTATGAGCGAGCAATAAACCGTGAAAGCTGCAGTGGTCTGAATGGAAAAAAAGTGGCCGGTCCTTAAGGGGTAGAAAGCCCTAGGTCCTCAAGTGGTTAATTCAGACTCACAGTTCCAAATGCATTATTCTGTCTCATCCAGTCTATCTGCATGACGTTGGATTTCTTGTGTGATGCCACCTAAGAATTTGGTAACGGCTGCCTCCTCAATCATTTGTAGATGTGGTGCTATTAGTTGTACCACTGCCCTGCCTAGTTTGCAGTAGTCAATCCGCTGACTAGTGAGGTCTCCCTGCTCTCCCTCACTACCTGTGTCCCAGTCAGGCCCATCAGAGTTTCATCCTGTGCATCTGTCCCTGTCACTGTGAGCCAGAGCCATCTTGGATGCTGCCTCTGTTTCACCCTTTTTGATCACTGGTCGCATCAGGTAGCGATCCATGTAGTACATCCTGCTGTATGTTATGTGGTCCACTCAGGGTGGCAATTCCCATGTGTTTGTGATCTTTTTCACCCTCCTCCTTCCATGCAGGCGTCAGAACTGGAATTCATGAAACTATTTTTAAAGGTAAAGATTTGTGAAAAAAAGTGTATGGGGAAAGTTATTACTTTTTTTTTTTTTGCAGAGGGTGTGGTCTTAAAAATGAGCTTGATAATTGCTAATTGTTAATCGATGATTTTCAATACATTCCCATTATTATGATATCCCTATTACACTTCCCTACTTGACCTGTAATTCCCAGTCCCTTAGTCAAATCACCCTGGTAGCTGGATAGTCCCCCATATACTTCCCTGGTAGTCTAGTGGTCCCCTGTATGTTTCCCTGGTAGTCTTCTAGTCCCCCATGTGTTTCCCAGGGGTTGTAGTGGTCCTCATATGATGTTTACCTGATGTCTAGTGGTCCTCAATATATTGTCCTGCTGTCTAGTAGTCACCTTCATGTTTCCCTGTTATCTAGTAGTCCCCTATTCCCCCAAATGTCTAGTGATCCCCTATACCTCTTGTGTCTCCCATATGTTTGCCTAGTGGTCCAATATATTTTTTCCCTAGTGTCAAGCAGTCCCCTATGTATTTTTCCCTGCTGTCTAGTTGTCCCCATAAGCTTTTTTTTTTTTTTTTTTTTAGTGCTAGTGGTCCCCTATTTATTTTCCATGGTGTCTTTTAGTCCCCCTAAACTTCCCTGGTGTCTTCCCCCTAAACTTTCCTGGTGCCTAGTTGTCTACCCAACACTCTCATATATACCGAGATCAGCAGGGGTGTTACACACTCCCCCTAGTTCAAGCAATGAGCAGCTCCCCTCCTCTCAGGACAGCATCTAGCCTGGCACTGTTGCAATTTAGCTAGATTAGCAACACTCTTGTCTCTCCTCATTCCTTCAGTCGACTCTGAGGGCTGGAACCCACAAGAGTGTTTTTTTGAGCATTTTGGCAGCGCTGCGATACGCTAGCGTTTTGCCAAAATGCTCAGCTGATGTTAATGGATGGGGCAACTTCCACAGGAGCGTTTGCGTTTCCCAGAAACGCAAACGCAGGACCTGCAGCATTTTGGGAGCGTTAGCGCTTCAATGTAAAGTATTGAAACGCTAGCAGAAACGCTCAGCAAAACCTAAACTGAGCGGTTTTGCTATCGTTTTGCGGTTCAGCACACTGTAACAAAATTAAAAATAATTCACAGGACCAATCAGGATAAAAACGCGAAACGCAAAACGCTACACAACCGCTGAGGAAAAAAATACACTGTTGCAAAACGCGACCGAAAACTCGCATGAATCCGCTTGCAAACCGCTCATGCAAAACGCTAGCGGTTGCGTTTTGCGTTTGCGGATTTCAGTGGGTTCCAGGCCCGACTCTTTGTGACCATAAAAACGTTTGGCTGTACAGAAAAAAAATGAAATCCTCTTTTTTTTTCTCTTATAAAATTTCAATTTTTTTCAATATAAGTCGATTGGGAGTGGTGGATTTTTTAAATCAATGTTATAAAAAATTGAATGGTGTTGAGTCATTTGTCAATTTCTTGATCTATAGACCCAAGTTCTCAATAATTTTTTTCATAATTGGGGAAAAAAATTGAACACGTTAACCAGAATCGACTTTATTTGCCAAGTGTGACAGGTGCGGCACCTGAAATTATTTGCGGTGCGTGTCCTTACACAAACATAAGGACATGCATACAGGAGTATGACATAGGTGCAGTAGCTAGGACTCCAGAGAAGTTGGAGTAGGAGTCTGGGAGGTATCGTTAGGGAAGGGGCTTCAGTTCAGGAGGAGGACTGCTTGAGGAAGAAGGTGTTCCTCTGCCTGGATGTTTTGGTGGCAATGGTCCTGTAGCAGCAGCCTGAGGGGAGGAGGGTGAAGAAGCAATTGCTGGGGTGGGAGTGGTCGTGCATTATCCTGTTGGCCCTAGACCTTATTCTAGATGTGTAGAGGAGGTCCAGGGGTGACCCGATGATCGTTTCAGCAGGCACTGATTACTCTCTGGAGTTTGTGCCTGTCGCTTGCATTTTCCCCAATGTACCAAATGATGATGGAGGAGCAAAGGACAAAGTGAATGGTGGCAGTATAGAAACTGGCCGGGAACTCCTGTGGCATTCCAAACTTCCTCAGTTGGCTGAGAGAGAACAGCATAAGCTGGGCCTTCTTTTGCATGATGTTGTGTTCTCGCCCCATCTCCAGTCATTGGTGATGGTAGAGCCTAGGAACCTAACGCTGTGTACCCTGGAGACCTCTGTGCCATCGATGGAGACTGAGATTGAGTGGGTGTGTGCCATTTGGGTGACCACTGTGATACATTGGTCAGATTTTTCAAATGTTACAATCATTCAGAAAAATTGTTATTCTTTAATTGAAAAGTAGTAGCAGTAGAGTATTGTATTGTGTTAGCCATCAGAAAAAGCAAGACCTTTTTAAAAAGGGATGATACCATTTATTGCCAATAAATGGTATCATCCTGATTCTAAACATCTTGCTTTTAATTAAAACGTAGTATAGAAATGGTATGGTGTGTGGCCACCTATAGGTAGATGTTTCATAGTTAGTTGCTTAAATCATATGGCATAGATTGTCTTACTTATGAGCAATTATGTATTCTTATTCATAATTTCAGAGCATGCATATTTATAGAGAATAGATTATGCCACAAGACCCTTCCTAGTACCAGATGACGTTTCTTAAAACACAACTGAAGTGAGAAGAATATGGAGACTGACATATTTATTTCCTTTTAAACAATACCAGTTGCCTGGAAGCCCTGTTGATCTGTTAGACTGCACAAGTGTCTGAATCACACACCTGACACAAGCAAACACCTGATCTGCTGCAACCTTGTTTAAGGTCTATGGCTAAAAGTATTAGAGGCATAGGATCAGCAGCATAGCCAGGCAACTGATATTGCTCAAAGGGAAATAAATATGGCAGCCTCCACAGCCCTCTCGCTACAGTTGTCATTTAACCAGTTCAGGACCATAGGCTTACACATCCCTAGTGACTAGGCTATTTTCACAATTTCTTGCTTTGCGGCTTTAATAGCTCGCCGCAGAGCCATACAACACAGCACACTTGTGAATCTCCCCCCTTTTCAGCTCACCAACAGAGTTTTCTGTTGGTGGGCTCTGATCGCTGCTGCTATGTTTGTTTATTTTTTTATTAATTTGTTTGTTGGTTTTATTAATAAATATTGCTATTTTTTTTTGTTTCTCCCCTCCCTACCTCCCCCCATCAGCCAATCAGGGCGATCCTTTCCCATAGGCACCAGCCTATGAGAGGGGATCGCGATCGGAGCCTCTCCAGGGGACAGCCAAGTGACACGGCTGTCCCAGTACAGTGCTGCTGTAGTTCGCAGCGCTGTACAATGTAAATAGACTGCTGTTTCGCCTTCTAACAGTCTGCTAGTGGCAATCGCCTCTGGTAGACGGATGACGGAGTGGAGCTTCGTCACTCAAGCAGCGATGCGGACACATTGGCGTGCTCGCAATCCCCTGTAAATCCCTGACCCAGGACTTGACGCCCCTTAGCGTTATGCGGTCCTGGGGCTACCACCTTCCCGACCCCCCCCCCCCCACCCCCCCCCCCCCACACACACACACACACACACACACACACACACACACACACTACCACTACCAGAGCCGGATCTTCAACCAGGCAAACTAATCAATTGCTTATGGGCCCAGGAGGTCAAAAGGGCCCCATAAAGATGTCTTGCCTCTGTTCATGTAGTCTTTTAGTAACTCTTTCAGTCTTTAAAAACAAGATCTCTGCAGCAATTATCTACGAAAGAGATAAGAAGTTATACAAGCAGGCACACAAAGAGTTACCGTATATACTCGCATATAAGCCGACCCGCATATAAGCCGACCCCCCAACTTTTACCTAAAAAAACAGGGAAAAATGATTGACCCCCATATAAGCCGGGAGTAGGAAATGCTGGATTGGTGCAGGCCGCGTGATCCCCCAGTGTGTCCCAGTATAGCTAGTATAGTGCCCGGTATGGGTAGGTAGTGCCTCAGTATAGCTAGTATAGTGCCCAGTATGGGTAGGTAGTGCCCCAGTATAGCTAGTATAGTGCCCAGTATAGCTAGTGTAGTGCCCCAGTATAGCTAGTATAGTGCCCAGTATAGCTAGTATAGTGCCCAGTTTAGCCAGTAAAGTGCCCAGTATAGCTAGTAAACTGCCCAGTATAGCTAGTAAACTGCCCAGTATAGCTAGTAAACTGCCCAGTATAGCCAGTAAAGTGTCCAGTATAGCTAGTATAGTGCCCAGTATAGCTAGTATAGTGCCCAGTTTAGCCAGTAAAGTGCCCAGTATAGCCAGTATAGTGCCCAGTATAGCCAGTATAGTGCCCAGTATAGCTAGTACTGCCCAGTATAGCCAGTAAAGTGTCCAGTATAGCAAGTATAGTGCCCAGTTTAGCCAGTATAGTGCCCAGTATAGCCAGTATAATGCCCAGTATAGCTAGTAAACTGCCCAGTATAGCCAGTAAAGTGTCCAGTATAGCAAGTATAGTGCCCAGTTTAGCCAGTATAATGCCCAGTATAGCAAGTATAGTGCCCAGTTTTTAGCCAGTATAATGCCCAGTATAGCTAGTAAACTGCCCAGTATAGTCAGTAAAGTGTCCAGTATAGCAAGTATAGTGCCCAGTTTAGCCAGTATAGTGCCCAGTTTAGTGATCCCCGTCCGCCCGCAGCTCCCTCCGTGGCCGCCGCTGCGATTACCTCTTCAGCCGGCGGCCGCTTCCTCTACTGCGGGTGCCCCTCTCGCTCTGCTCTGCTCGCCGTGTATCACAGCAGCGCGCCCGGTGCTGCTGCTGTGACGAGGCAGGAGAGAGCGGTTCCCCTGGTAATGGCGACGCCGTTACCAGGGGAACCGCTCTCTCCTGCCTCGTCACAGCAGCAGCGCCGGGCGCGCTGCTGTGATACACGGCGAGCAGAGCGAGAGGGGCACCCGCAGTAGAGGAAGCGGCCGCCGGCTGAAGAGGTAATAGCAGCCGCGGAGGGAGCGAGCGGGAGGGAGCGAGCGGGCGGGGGGCGCCGCGGACCACCACCACAATAGAGACTCGCATACAAGCCGACCCCCCAACTTTTTACCCCCTTTTTGGGGGTCAAAAATTCGTCTTGTATGCGAGTATATACGGTACTCCCCCTTCCCCTTAGCTCAGAGCTGCCAGACCCGGACTGGGGACTGCAATGTGATCTCTTCATACAGGAGCTGCTTGCTAGATTAGCAATGTTCTACCACAGAGATAATACATTCTACACACAGACACACAATGTTACTTCCCCTCTCTTTAGGACAAACTGCTCTGCTGTAATGCCTCTGAGTTTTACTTGTGATGTTCACAATTGGTTCTTGTCATTGCTGAACTTAACCTTAATTTTATCACCCTAGTTGGACAAAAAATATCTAAAGCTGGCTATGCACACATCGATTTTGAACACTGATTGAATCTTCCAGTAATCTATTGCTCATTTATATCAAATTGATTGGCTTTCAAGTGATATTGCGCTCTGTGGTATGGAGGCAGGACAGGAGTTGTGGGGGATCGATGGTCCATAACTTTGCTCTGCATTGAACAGTACATCACTTGCAGTTTGATTGAAGCTTGATAGAGTTCTGCTGAAGCCTATCAAAATTAAACTTGCTGTGATAGAGGTTGATCACTAAACAATTGAATGGAATAATGATCAATTGGCTAGACATATTGGGGCATTATTGACCTGTGTATGACTAAATCTGCCTCGCTGTACTCACTTTTGTTGCCAGTGGTTTAAACATTAAAGGACAACTGTAGTGAGAGGTATGTGGAGGCTGACATATTTATTTTCTTTTAAAAAATACCAGTTTCCTGTCAGCCCTGCTGATCTATTTGGCTGCAGTAGTGTTTGAATCGCACCAGAAACAAGCATGAAGCTAATGTCAGGTCTGACAATAATGCCACTTGATCTGCTGCATGCTTGTTCAGGGTGTGTGTGGCTAAATATATTAGAGGTAGAGGATCAGCAGGATAGCCAGGAAACTGGTATTGCTTAAAAGTAAATAAGTATGGCAGCCTCCACATACTGTACCTCTCGCTACAGTTGTTCTTTATTGACGGTGTGGTGATGTTATTGCAAAGAAAATACATTTACACTGTTTTAAAAGCTGTGCAATGATTGCTTTACATTGTATCACAGCATCATATCTTCAGTGCTGTCTGTTCCATGAAAATAACAAAAATGTGAGCAGTGCACTCACTTTTGTGAGATGCTGTATGCCGGGGAGACATCCTTTCAACAGTGTGGCAGGTGTGTGTGTGGGGGGAGGGGGGAGGTTTGGGGGTGGGGTGGCCCTTAATTTATTGCTCTGCTTGGGGCCCTGCCTGGTCTTAATCCGGCTCTGACCACTACACACAAACGCACACACATTCCTTTCCCACACACACAGCAACCTATGAGGACACTTTAATCTTGAATGGATAGAAACTTCACAAATCGAATACGCAATAGCAAAAACTTTAACCGGAACACAGATTTTTAAAAAACATTAATAAACCTAATACTAGGTCTATCACCACGTGGTACTTGGACAGATTAATATCTTATAATCTAATACTACAGTATATACTCAAATATAAGTCGATCCAGTGTATAAAGTGACCCTCATAAGGTGGATTTTTTAAATAAGTCAAGTATAAGTCTATGTATAAGCTAGTCAGGTTTGTGCCTCCAGTATAGGTAGCCAGTATAGTTGCCCCCAGTATAGGCTAGCCAGGTAGGTGCCTCCAGTATAGGTAGCAAGGTATAGTTCCCCCCCAGTATAGGTAGGTAGCCAGTATAGTTGCCCCCAGCATAGACAAGACAAATAAAATTTATATTGCACTTTTCTCCTGGCGGACTCAAAGCGGCAAAGCAGCAGCCACTAGGGCGCGCTCTATAGGCAGTAGCAGTGTTAGGGAGACTTGCCAAAGGTCTCCTACTGAATAGGTGCTGGCTTACTGAACAGGCAGAGCGGAGATTCGAACCCTGGTCTGTCTCCTGTGTCAGAGGCAGAGCTCTTAACCATTACACCATCCAGCCACCATCCAGCATAGGTAGATAGCCAGTGTCGTTTCCCCCAGAATAGGTAGGTAGCCAGGTATATTTGCCCCCAGTATAGGTAGGTAGCCAGTATAGTTAGCCCCAACATAGGAAGATAGCCAGTATAGTTTCCCTCAGCATAGGTAGGTAGCCAGTATAGTTGCCCCATCATAGGTAGGCAGCCAGGGTATTGTTGCCCCAAGTATAGGTAGGTAGCCAGTATAGTTGCCCCCAGCATAGGTAGGTAGGCAGTATAGTTGCCCCCAGCATAGGTAGTTAGCCAGTATAGTTGCCTCCAGTATATTATGCAGTGGCTGGGAAAGTGGCCACGGAACAACTCACCCTCTGGGATCCCTGCAACTTCTATCTTCTACTCCCAGGCGTCCCTCACGTTGATACCAGTGTCTCCTGTGATGATGTCATCACAGTGGGTGCTGGTATCACCGCGAGGGACGACTGGGAGAGGAAGACGATAGAAGCTGCGGGGATCCCAGAAGGTGAGTTGTTCATCTCCATTCCTGCTTTCCCCGCTGCTGCAGCTGTTATGATCCACCGCCGGGTGCAGCATCTTCTCATTACCTCTACTCGCGCAGTATCTTCCACTCCCGAGGTCATGTGACATCGGGAGCCGGAGGTAGACCAGCATGAGTTAGAGAGAAGAGAGGAGAAGACGCTGCGTCCAGCGATGAATGGTGAGTAACCCCCCCCCCCCACACACACACACACACACACACACCCCACACGAATTCCCCACCCCACACAGGCTGTAAGTTGCAAAATTTAGGACTACGCAAGTATAAGTCGACCCACCACCACCACTTTTTACTTTGACTCAGTCCTAAATTTTGTGACTTCTAGTCAAGTATATTCGGGTGGTCCAGCACCATGTGGTACTTGAACAGATTAATATCTTATAATTTGTAGATTGCTTTATTGGTGCTTGCAGTTTAGGATGATGATGATGATGAATAACTGTTACAGAAGATGAGGTGAGACTGCAGCTATGAGAAGATAAAATGTTTCATTGTACCACTTTTCCACTAGATACCCCCCCAACCCCTTACTCCACCTGCTACATTCTAATTATCTTATCTCTTTGTCACGAGTTTGTACATAATACAGCGCTATGGAGGATGTTGGCACTGTATAAAAATAAATAATAATATATTGTGCAGCATTTAACCTATTTTCTTTTTTCAGCACCTAAAAGCCGTCTGCAGAACCGTTTGCTGTTCCACTTGGCACATAAGGTATTTGATAGATTTTTATTTATATATTTATGCAATTACTGTGTGTGTGTGTGTGTGTGTGTGTGTGTGTGTGTGTGTGTGTGTGTGTGTGTGTGTGTGTGTGTGTGTGTGTGTGTGTGTGTGTGTGTGTGTGTGTGTGTGTGTGTGTGTGTGTGTGTGTGTGTGTGTGTGTGTGTGTGTGTGTGTGTGCATTTCCAGCTTTATGTTGAGATTCAAGCAGTTCAGTTTCTCATTGTACTCTTAAATGAAAGCATCGAGTAAGTACAATAAAGTAAATAAATAAAGTAAAAAAATAAATAAATAAAATATATATATTAATATATATATATATATATCTATACTCGCAAGCAAGCCGACCCGCATATAAGCCGACCCCCCAACTGTTACCTGAAAAACCAGGAAAAAATGATTGACCCCCATATAAACCGGGGGTAGGAAATGCTGGCCGCGTGATCCCCCCCCAGTGTGTCCCAGTATAGCTAGTATAGTGCCCAGTATGGGTAGGTAGCGACCCAGTATAGCTAGTAAAGTGCCCAGTATAGCTATTAAAGTGCCCAGTATGGGTAGGCAGTCCCCCAGTATAGCTAGTAAAGTGCCCAGTATAGCTAGTATAGTGTCCCAGTATAGCTAGTATAGTGCCCAGTATGGGTAGGTAGCGCCCCAGTATAGTGCCCAGTATGGCTAGTATAGTGCCCAGTATAGCTAGTATAGTTCCCAGTATAGCTAGTATAGTGCCCAGTATAGCTAACATAGTGCCCAGTATGGGTAGTATAGTCCCAGTATGGGTAGGTGGGTAGGTAGTGCCTCTCCCCCCGTGGCCGCCGCTGCTATTACCTTAGCCGGCGCCGCTTCCTCTATCCCCGTCCTGCTCGTATGGTAACTAACTCACAGCAGCGCGCCCCATGGCGGCCGCTGTGATGAGGGAGGAAGCCTAGAGAGAGCGGCTTCCTGTAGCGGCGATGTGTATCGCCGTTACTATGGGAACCGCTCTCTATGGTTTCCTCCCTCATCACAGCAGCCGCAAGCAAACCGAAATAAAAAAAATTGCTTGTGAGTATATACGGTATATATAGTGTTCCAAACTTTTGACACATCAAAGTATTTACCTTTGGTAGATTTAACTGCTTATGGATTCCTTTCTAAAATAGAAATACATTATTTTTCAGCAAGTTATCCCCAACTCTATTGCAGAAGTTCCCATAAATCTTTCTCTCCTCTGTCCAGTTTCTTCCAAACCAGCTCAATGTTGTTTAATTCTGGAGACTGTGCTGCCCACTTTATGTTTACAAACTATAATCATTATTTTTTTCCCTAATAACTTTGGCCCACTAGAGTAATTTTAGCAGGGTTGGGGGATTACCGACGATCCCTGGTTATCCCAAAAAGTACTATGATAATGAAAGTCAAAGCAGACAAACCCACAAGAGCAATTGCAATGGTGGGTCTTTAGCCATTTCTGAAGTGTTTGTGCCTCAATACAAAGTATAGGATCACTGCAAAATACTGTAGCTTGGTAATTGCTGTATAAAAACAGTTTTGAAGTGGTTTTACTACTTGAACCACCCCTCCTCCCCCCCCCAAAAAAAAAAGTAAAAAAAAAAATTATGCATACATAAAATCGCTACAAAAAACACCGGAAATCACTTTGGAAATTGCAGTGCAAAATTCTGAGTGATTGCAATTAGCAATTTGTAATGGGCACCTGGTCTAATATAGTTCTGGCTTGGACCTATGTTCTGGGCCATTATGTTGCTGTAGGATGAGCCCCTGACAAACTAGATGAATTGGTTCAGGATGCCTCTCACTCTGTACAAGTCACTGCCTCTAAATCCAGCACTGCCCCAGATCATTACATTTCCTCCTCCATGCTTGACAGTTGATGTCATGCACTAAGGAACTGTTCTTTAACCACTTCACTACTGAGAGGTTTTTCCCCTTCTGTACAAGAGCAATTTTATTTTTTCAGCACTCCTTCCATTCATTTGCCAATAACTTTATCACTACTTATCATAACAAAACAATCTGTATTTTTTTTTTCACCAACAATTAGGCTTTCATTAGGTGGTACATTTTGCTAAGAATTATTTTATTTTAAATGCATTTTAACAGGAACAATACGAAAAAATGGAAAAAAAAATAATTTATTATTATCATAAATATTAGTTTTTGGCCATTATCATTTTAAAATAATGCATGCTGTCGTAATTTAAACCCACACATTGTTATTTGCTCATTTATTCTGGGTATTAAAAAGTTTAAAATAGTTTTCATTTTTTTAAATTTTTGCCTCTATCACTAAACACAAGCCCATATTTTCAGAAATAACAGTAATATACCCTCTTGACATACATATTAAAAATGTTAAGTCCCTGAGGTAACTATTTATGTATTTTTTTAATTGTCATTTTTTTGAATGCAAATATTTTATTTGGGTACCTATGGTAGAGTGAGGGAGGTTAATCTTAATGGTATATGTGTGGTATATGTGTCCATTTTTTATAAAAAAAAATGTATGTAGGTGTAATTTTAATATTTGGCCACAAGATGTCCTTGCATGTTATTTTCCTAAACGTACTATTAGTACACTGACAGAAAGTAATGCGTGGACATATTACTTTCATTATTACAATGACTGCAGGACTCATTGATGCTGGCGATCATTGAAATGTGGAATTAGATCAATGAATAGGAACTGCATTCCCAGTTTTTGATCTCCCCACTAGTGGGTGACTGCGAAGAACACACACAGGAGCGAGAGCGGGAGCTTGCTTCGGCGATTCGCTGCAATACGTCCATTACGTACATTATCTACGTCCATGGGCAGGAACTGAAGGCCTACGGGGTGCAGGCTTTATTTGTGTGGTACTTTATGCTAAGAATTATTTTATTTTATATGCATTTAAAAGAGAGTAAGAAGGAAAATATTGAAACAATCATTATTAATTAGTTTTCAGCCATTATAGTTGGCCTGGTTATTACAACTTTTGAATTGTGTACCTAATACAATGTATGGTGACAATATTTTAGGGGGAAATAAAGGTATATTTTTCCATTTGGTGTTTTTGGTTTTCTCACTGTACTTTATCAATAACAAAAATAACAGTAAACACTCTCATGGCGCATACATAGTTAAAAAGCTAAGCCCCTAAGGTAACAATTACTGTATTGTCTTTAAAATTCCATCACTTTGGCTATATATTTTTCCAAGTCTTTTTTGATGGGAGTGGTGGAGGAAGAAAGCTTTAATGAACATATTATAGGTATAGGAAATGTGTTTTGTAATTTTTGAATGTAATTTTTTTGACCACTAGATGTCTCCACACAGTCTCCAGTCTAATTGGGACACTGAATCACAGTATTCTGATAGCAGGATGTGAACACTTTCTTTTGTTTACAATGAATAATCACTGTTCCTGGCTGGAACAATGAAATCAAAAGAGGCACACGGAGAGCCTAATAGTTTAGTATGTACTGGTGATTAAAAAGAAAGTTGTAGAGTAATATAGTATAGTTACAAGTCGGGGTTACCTCACAGGCAACCACTTTAAATGCAGGTGGGGAGACTATACCTGACCCCACTCAGGATTAAGAAGTCACTCTCCGTAGATCAGGAAAAAACGTGTACAACTCAGTAAGTATACAGATGCGCCAAAAGAATAAAAGTATATAAAATGTTTAAAAATAGAGGAAGAAGCGGAAGATATTATCTTGTGTTTGCTTGGAAGAGGTAAGCCCACCACTACCGCCTCCATTTTTAAACATTTTAAATACTTTTATTCTTTTGGCGCCTCTGTATACTTACTGGCTAGAACAGTGATGATTCATTCATTAAACCCTTTGATTGGCTTTGGGAACACGTGGTCCATTCATCAATCTGTGCACTGCCACGGTGCGCCGCTCGTAAACAGGAAGAGTAGCTACGTCACTGGGAGCTAAAGTTGAAGCTGAAGTTTTCAGAGATTTATTTTTTATTTATTTTTATTTGTTTTATTTATGTATGTAGATATTCGTCCTACAGGAGGGGAACTGGTTAAAGCTATGGCCCCATTAACCTACCAAACAAGCTGTTGACTCTCAGAAACTTGTCTTCTGATGGTGATTTGGCTTTGAGTCTGCCAGACCTCTTGATTTTGATGGTACAGGAGACTGTACTCACAATTGACTGACTTCACAATTTCTCTGTAAGAAAGACCTACCATTTTAAATGTGATGTTGGTCTGTTTCTATTCCATGGTTCCATTGTTTATTCTCTCTTTTTTAGCAACACACTTCTTTCTACAATACAAGGCAGTACATGAGCCATTTGTACACAACGTAGTGTGATCTTTTTAATCTTTACCTTTTGCTACTTTGGCCTCGATTCATATAACATTAGGGTAATTTCATGACCGTTCGACTTCGTTCTGTACTTGACCTCTCCGATTTTGACCAATTTTTTCATAGCTTCGTCAAAAATCATTGCACAAATGGAAGATTGAGCTAGTTGGAAAGATATTTTATCTAAAGTTTCATGAAGAAAATAAATAAATAATGTTCAATATATTTTTAAAATTTGAAAATGTCAAATTGAATTTTTGAAAAACACGTACCCTTCGATTTTTTTGAGTTTTGGATATGTTAAAGGCCGCACTTTGAACTACCTTTCCTGAAAGTTTGACGTTTTGCTCTCGCTTACTTCACAAGAAATTACTGTTTATAGAGCAGTGTACCCTGAGACAGTGCAGTGCCGGGTGTGGCTGGGAGTGCTGGAGCCCACTTCTCTACTGCAGCTACGCCCAGACTCGTGTCCCCTCCCCACTCCCTTTGCTTCTCACCTCACCCTTCTCGTTAAAAAACGGGGGTTGCGGTACTCAAAATACAAGTATTTTCAGTAATTTTAGTTGTTTGTATTCTTACATTTTTAAACAAAAAGATTTGCAGAACTGCTAACTGAAGAAGCCTTTTTTCTTAAAGAGACTCTGTAACTTCAAAAAAATCCCCTGGGGGGTACTCACCTCGGGTTGGGGAAGCCTCCGTATCCTAATGAGGCTTCCCACGCCGTCCTCTGTCCCACGGGGGTCTCGCTGCAGCCCTCTGAACAGCCGGCGACAGGCCCGACTGTAATTTCAATATTTACCTTTGCTGGCTCCAGCGGGGGCGCTGTGGCTGCTTTCGGCTCGGAAATAGACGGAAATACCCGATCTCCGTCGGGTCCGCTCTACTGCGCAGGCACCGGAGACTTGCGCCTGCGCAGTAGAGCGGACCCGACGGCGATCGCATATTTCCGCCTACTTCGGAGCCGACAACCGTCAGAGCGCCTGCGCAGGAGCCAGGAAGGTAAATATTACGTCACGGCTGTACGAAGGGCTGCAGCGAGACCCCCGAGGGACGGAGGACGGCGTGGGAAGCCTCATTAGGATCCTGAGGCTTCCCCCACCTGAGGTGAGTACCCCCCAGGGGACGTTTTGCCGTTACAGTTCCTCTTTAAACCACTTCAGCCTTCAGACGTTTTTCACCTTATGCATCCGAGCAATTTTGACCTCCCATTCATTTGCCAATACATTTATTACTAATTATCACAATGAATTGATCTATATCTTATTTTTTCTGCCACCAATTAGCCTTTCTTTGGGTGGTACATTTAGCTAAGAATTATTTTTTTTCTAAATGAATTTTAACAGGAATATTAAGAAAACAAATTGAAAAAAATAATTATTTGTAAGTTTTCGGCCATTATAGCTTTAAAATAATACATGCTACTATAATCAAAACACACACATTTTATTTGCCCATTTGTCCTGGGTTACATAGTTACATAGTTATTTTGGTTGAAAAAAGACATACGTCCATCGAGTTCAACCAGTATAAAGTACAACACCAGCCTGCTCCCTCACATATCCCTGTTGATCCAGAGGAAGGCGAAAAAACCCTTACAAGGCATGGTCCAATTAGCCCCTAAAGGGAAAAATCCCTTCCCGACTCCAGATGGCAATCAGATAAAATCCCTGGATCAACATCATTAGGCATTACCTAGTAATTGTAGCCATGGATGTCTTTCAACGCAAGGAAAGCATCTAAGCCCCCTTTAAATGCAGGTATAGAGTTTGCCATAACGACTTCCTGTGGCAATGCATTCCACATCTTAATCACTCTTACTGTAAAGAACCCTTTCCTAAATAAATGGTTAAAACGTTTTTCCTCCATGCGCAGATCATGTCCTCTAGTCCTTTGAGAAGGCCTAGGGACAAAAAGCTCATCCGCCAAGGTATTATATTGCCCTCTGATGTATTTATACATGTTAATTAGATCCCCTCTAAGGCGTCTTTTCTCTAGACTAAATAAACCCAGTTTATCTAACCTTTCTCGATAAGTGAGACCTTCCATCCCACGCATCAATTTTGTTGCTCGTCTCTGCACCTGCTCTAAAACTGCAATATCTTTTTTGTAATGTGGTGCCCAGAACTGAATTCCATATTCCAGATGTGGCCTTACTAGAGAGTTAAACAGGGGCAATATTATGCTAGCATCTCGAGTTTTTATTTCCCTTTTAATGCATCCCAAAATTTTGTTAGCTTTAGCTGCAGCTGCTTGGCATTGAGTACGATTATTTAACTTGTTGTCAATGAGTACTCCTAAGTCCTTTTCCAAGTTTGATGTCCCCAACTGTATCCCATTTATTTTGTATGGTGCTAGACCATTAGTACGTCCAAAATGCATGACCTTACATTTGTCAACATTGAATTTCATCTGCCATGTATGTGCCCATATAGCCATCCTATCCAGATCCTGTTGCAATATGACACTATCTTCCTGAGAGTTGATGATTCTGCACAATTTTGTATCATCTGCAAAAATAGCAACATTGCTCACTACTGCATCTACTAGGTCATTAATAAATAAATTGAAGAGCACTGGACCCAGAACAGACCCCTGTGGGACCCCACTGCTAACAGTCTCCCATTTTGAGTACGATCCATTGACCACAACTCTTTGTTTTCTGTCCATTAGCCAGTTCCCTATCCATGAACACAGACTCTTCCCCAGTCCTTGCATCCTCAACTTTTGCACCAGACTTTTGTGGGGAACAGTGTCGAAGGCCTTTGCAAAGTCCAAGTATATCACATCTACAGCATTCCCAATCTCCATATTAGCATTCACTACCTCATAAAAGCTGAGCATGTTAGTCAAACAGGATCTGTCTTTAGTAAACCCATGTTGATGCTGAGAAATAAGATTATTTTCTACTATGAAGTCATGTATAGTATCTCTTAGTAACCCCTCAAATAGTTTGCATACAACTGATGTTAAACTTACAGGTCTATAATTTCCTGGATCAGATTTTTTGCCCTTCTTAAATAATGGGAAAACGTGGGCTGTACGCCAATCCACTGGGACTCTGCCAGTTGCAAGAGAGTCACAAAAGATAAGATAAAGGGGTTTATCTATAACTGAACTTAATTCCCTTAGGACCCGAGGATGCATGCCATCCGGGCCAGGTGCCTTGTCTATTTTTAATTTATTTAGTCTTGCCTTCACTTCTTCCTGCGTTAAGTATTTAATATTACAGTTAGAAGATTGAGTATTGGTATTGGTATTGCACCATTTAAATGATGTCCCTTTCACAATATGTGATATATGTGCCAATATTTTATTTGGAAATAAAGGTTCATTTTTTTTCAATTTTGTGTCCATCACGATTTTACAAGCTTATAATTTAAAAAATATTAGTAATATACCCTCTTGACATGCATATTAAAAAAAAATTATTTTTTTTTGTTTTTTTAATTGTAAATTTTTTTTTTTCTTTTTTTAGTCAAACATTTTATTTGGGTATGTTTTGGGTGTGGGAGGTAAACAGTTAATTTTAAATGTAATTTGTGGTTTTTGTGAAAAAATTGATATACATGTAGTTTTACTATGTTATACAGTCAGTTTTTTTAGCGCACTGTGCTATAAACAGTCATTTATCGTGAAGTAAGCGAGACCAAAACATCAGGAAAGATAGTTCAAAGTGTGGCCTTTAACATATCCAAAATTCAAAAAAATCAAAGGGTATGTGTTTTTCAAAAAATATTGAAAATTTTCAAAAACTATTTTTTTTAATTCTTTTTCATTAAACTTTAGATAAATACATTTCAAACAAGCTCAATCTGCTGTCTGTGCAATGATTTTTGACGAAGCTATGATTTTTTTAAAATTGGTGTATGTCAAAATTGGCCATTTTGACTTTGAGCCACTGCTCGGCCAAATTTCGATTTTTTTTCGCTACAATTTGGTTGGGGGGGTTAGGGGTCACTGTTCAAGGGAAAAAATGTGGTCAAAGTCGGAGAGGTCAAGTGCAGAACTATGTCGAAAGGCCATGGAATTACCCATTACAGCATGCATAAGGCATAAAACAGCTGATTTTACTAAGCATTTAGGAAAATCTTGATTCATAAAGGATGTTACCGCATGGCAAGCAGAAATTACAGAGCAGTGAGGTAAATTGACTTGTGTGGTAAATACCTCAGCACATGTCAGTGAACATCAATTCTTAAAGATTAGAACATGTGGTAAAGATCAGAAACATGTGCTGTGATTACTTCCAACTTTGATGTCGTTGAAACTGTGTGGTAGTCCAGGACTCAAAAAAGCAGAGAGGGATAACCCATGACTGACAGGAGCAGAGAGCCAATAGGAACAGCCTCTGTGTCCTGCTACTCTCTCTGGTATGATGCAACATGTTCTCGGGAGGGTCAAGCTTCTCTACCCCCCAGGCATCGGAGGAGAGAGAGAGACAGCGCAAAAAAGATTTCCCCTGCAGCCCTTCAGATGTTTAGCCCTTTAGGTTTCTGTTTAAAGATGCGGCGGAGCAAGTGGGGAAATCACCTAAGCATGGCATGTTTAATGTTTCTTGAAAGTTCATCTAAACTGTGGCAAAAAAAATGGTTAAGAAAGACTAATAGAAAGATTTAGGGGTAGCAGAGGGAATATAACAAACATGTACATATAAAGGCATGTCAGGAAAACATTTTACTATTGTAATGCTGTCAGCATGTAACAAAACAGAGACAAATCCACACTTTGGCTGTTATGGAACAGGTTTTTGTATATTGAAGCCAATTTGTTTCGCTAAATTTCTGAACGTCTACCCCACCTGTCAAAATCTTTAGGAATTGGCAAACAAAAGTCTAAAATACCAAATGTGGTAGAATGCGGTATTTTAACAACCTATTTTTTTTTTTTATCACACAGCCCTTTATGAATGGAGGCCTTTACATTTACTTTTTTTATATGTTTGAATGCTACGTTTTCTACAATTATGTGATATGGACACTTTATTGTTTTTTGGTAATAGCTGGATAAGTACATTGTTTAGAGAAAAACAGTAAGATGAGAGAATAACATGTTTGTGAGATCTGCATCTAATTATTAAAACCTTGTGTTTTGTTTTTATTTTAACAATAAAACTTTATTGATCACGTAGCAAAATGTGTAACGGACAGGGATCACAGTAGCAAAGTCATACACATAAATAGTATTTATTTATTTAGCAAAAGATACTGCGCTCAGTGTCCCTGATGTTAGCAGTCCAGGCAGCACACTATAGAGAGATAAAGTTCCCAAGATAATCCAGTCGAGATAGCAGTGCCAGCACTGTCAGTTTGAACCTTCACAGGACCTTTAAAGATAAGCAGAGTACAAGGGGAATGCCCTCATAGCGGGTAACACTTTTAACTCCGCTTGGGAGGACGCACGCACGCTCGCTATACAGAGGAGTCCAGCCGGGGACACGCAGGAGGCGTTCGGAGGCGGCATTGTATCTGTAACTATGTATTGCTTTTAAACAAAGAAACTTTTATGTACGTAGGTTTTTTACGGGGCCTGGGTGCCTTATTAAACTTTTTACACTATGAGAGGCTGTCTCTCTGTATGCTTTATAGATATCGCCATTGGATTTGATATGCTTACTATCAAGCAGTGATCTGGTGAGCAGGGGCAAACGGGGGGGAGTGTGATATCCTCCTATCCTATTGGTGGTAGCCTTGATCGCCTCAGCACTACCCTTTTGAGCACAGGGGTGTTGTGTTAAAAGTGTTACCCGCTATGAGGGCATTCCCCTTGTACTCTGCTTATCTTTAAAGGTCCGGTGAAGGTTCAAACTGACAGTGCTGGCGCTGCTATCTCGACTGGATTATCTTGGGAACTTTATCTCTCTATAGTGTGCTGCCTGGACTGCTAACATCAGGGACACTGAGCGCAGTATCTTTTGCTAAGTATTTTTTTACACTGGTTTGCCGGGTACTGGTTATTTGCGCACGTGTCAAGAAGGTGATAAGTAATTAAAATGGATCTATTCGAGTATAGAAGAAGGAGAGATATAGATCTGGATAAATTGTTTGATGAAACTTTACCCGCAAGTACGCATACAATGGAACAGGACTTTAAGCTTTTGCATACTACTATGAATAAGGAATTACAAACATGGTGGGATAAAGCTACCCTTGAAAAATATGCTAGGAAAGGCATGGTACCACATAGATATAGGTGGGAGGTTACCCCTAATGATGGAGAGGAAGGGGAAGTTAACGACAAAGATCTTTATGAGTATGTGGAAAAATGTGGTCAGGGGTTGATCAAATTGTTTATTAATAGAAAAAACATGAGACTTGAACGACTATCAAAAGAGGTAGAGGAGATACGAGTGAGATTGGAACCGTATAAAGAATCTGATGAATACACTGGCAGGTCCAAATATATCCAGGAGTCACTAGTTAAATTAGAGAAGGAAATTGTGATAGATAAACATAAGCAATATACACGTGACTTGGAATTATACAGTACTGGGAATGTATATAAGTGGCAGCAGAAAAAGAAAAGTGAAGGTACAACTGGACAGGGAGGTGAAGAAGGAGGGCAACCCAAACCCACCCCAATCCAGCCCAACCCGCAACCTAGGGGACAACCACAACCGAGAGGTCAATATCAGGCACCGAGGGGTAACCAATACGGGCCAAGACCTCATAACCCCAACCCCAATCCTGTGTACCAACCAAGGGGTCCAAGAAATGGGGAATTTCAACCCCAAGGGGCATATGGGGGTCCTACCTCGCCATGGGGGAGCAGGGGGGGAAGGGGAAGGGGCCTCCGGAATCCACAATTTAATGGCCAGTATGGGGTGCCCACCCACAATCGGTTCCAAGGATTGGAACATGATGGATACGCGGGTCACAGTGATCATTTTTTGGGGAGAGGCCACAATATGGGGTATGGGGAGGGGGGGGACGAGGAACTTATGTACACACCAGGACAAGCAAGAAAAAGGCGGGCAGAAGGGGATGTAGGGCAGGATACAGAAAACAAAAGAGGAAGGAGGTAGCCGGGGAGGGAATTTTTAATTTGAGTGGTACTGCCCTTACTAAGGATGAGATGAGGACTTTGGATAAAGGGCTAAAATATGCCCCTCCTAAGAATCTGAATAAATTCAGCACATATATTGATGTCAACAAATTTGTTAGGAAAATTAATTTAAGGCGATATTTTTTGGACAAAGAGGGACCCAACCAGAAGGCGGTGAGTGGCCCACAATACCAGTACACTAATCTCCGGAATAATTCCACATTCAATCCACAAAACAATGGGAGTCAGAATGCTATAGAAGTGTTCAAAAAGCTAGTGTTGAAGGATATAGAGGCCATCCCTTGTGGGGTACCCAACAACAAGCTAAAACTCTACTTGAGGAAAAAAATTTGGTCATTAGACCAGCTGATAAGGGGGGGGGGGGGGGGGGGGTTGTGGTACTAAGTAAAGAACAGTACTTTGGTGAACTAGATAAGATTGTATTTGACCCGGACACATATGCAAAACTACCTGGTAATCCCATACATAAATTTAAAAGGGAACTCATTACCTTATTACGTGAAGGATTGGCGGAGGGGATGGTGTCAGATCATGAATTCAAGTATCTTATCCCCTCAGCCCCCCGTACACCCATTATATATCAAACACCCAAGGTGCATAAAGACCCTGTACATCCACCAGGGAGACCAATTATTAGCGGCATTGGATCAATTACTCACAGAGTGGGCATATATTTGGATAAATACTTACAACCATTAGTGGGAAAATTGCCGCATGTATTAAAGGATACCACCCATACATTGCAGGTATTGCAAACTATCAATGTTAGTGAGCGTACGTTATTGGGGACAGCAGACGTGAGCTCTTTGTATACGAACATACCTCATCAGGGGGGGATTGATGCCGTCAAACATTACCTGTTGCTGGACGGGAAAATGCAAACTATACAAATTGAGTTTTTATTGAAGGTCTTAAAATTTGCACTTGTGAATTATTATTTTTGGTATAAGGGTGAGTACTATGTACAGAAATATGGTTGTGCGATGGGGGCATCGTTTGCCCTATCCCTAGCTAATCTGTACGGGGCGCTATGGGAGGAAAGAGCCATAGCAAGGGGTGGCCAGGAAATTACTGCATGGTGGCGTTTCATTGACGACCTTCTGATTGTGTGGAATGGCCGGGAGTCTGAGTTTAGGGAGTTCATTGGTGAAATCAATGGTCTTGAACCGAATATACAGCTTACCTTGGAATGCAGTAGAACTGAGATACACTTCCTGGATCTTAATATTCGTGTGGATAACAATGTATTGAATACCAAATGCTTCTTTAAGAAAACCGACCGGAATGGCTTTATACCAGTTGATAGCTGTCATCACCCAAATTGGGTTAGAGCTATACCAAAGGGACAGATGATAAGGGTACGTAGAAATTGCACTAATATCTCTGACTTTGATACACAAGCTGAGGTTTTAAAAAAACGGTTCCTGCAGAACGGGTACAATGAGTCCACACTTGATAGGACGGTGGAACAAGTACGAGGAATGCAGAGAAATGATCTCATTGGGGATAATAAGAGAACTGCCAAAAAGCCACCTAACACTGCTTTTATAAGTGAGTTTAGTTTACAGCATAGGGAAGTCGAGAAAATCGTTAAAAAACATTGGCAGGTTTTAATGTGCGACCAAACGCTATCTAGGGCCCTACCTAACAAACCTGCATTTATATATCGCAGGGCGCCCAATCTACGGGACAAGTTGGTCCCAAGTTGTGTGGACCCTCCACGTATACAAAGGGATAACCTCTGGCAGAAACCAGGGTTTTACCCGTGCGGTAGATGCCAGGGATGTAAATTGAATAATGCCAATAAACGTGTGAAATATGAGTTTGAATCTTTTATAACAAAACAAAAGTATAAGATCAGGTCATTTATTACCTGCTCAACCAAATATGTGGTATATCTATTACGATGCAGGTGTGGATACCAATATGTAGGCCGCACAACGCGTGAATTAAAGGAGAGAACAGGAGAGCATATATATAAGGTTAAAAGTGGGCATGAGAACCATAGTGTGCCTGCGCATTTTAAAAAACAACATGCATGCAACCCGAGTGATATGGAGATATGCGGTATAGAAAAATTAAATACACACTGGAGGGGCTGCAATAGGCTCCGAGAACTCTGTAAGATGGAAACTAAATGGATATATTACCTGCATACATTGACCCCACAAGGGTTGAATATAGAAGTTGACATCAACTGTTTTTTGTCAAACGATTAGGGCATTTAAATGTAGAGTAGAGTGCTGCCTTAAACAGGAGGTTAATTATGGATATGGAGTAATGGATTGTAAGGGTAAAGGATAGGCCGGTATATAGTGTTATGGATAATGGTGGATATATGCTATATATAACGGCGCATATATAGTGGTGGTGCATGATGCGCTCTGCACGGGGTAACATATGGATGCATATGATGTTGACATGTGGAGTTCTATATGATTCTATATTTCTATATTATAAATTTGTACCATGCAGTGGGGGAGTATGGGGGTGGAGGGTGGGTGGGGTAGTATGCATTATTTAGCTGTGGATATCATAGCAGTACTGGCGTGGGATGGATATTTGGTCGGGGGGTATGCAGGGGATGCGAGATTGTGAGCCGTCCGCCTCTTGCGCTATCCAGGCTCCAGTTAGTGCTCAGGCTGGTTGGCTGGGACGCGAGGGGTGGGTGCGGCCACGCATACTTAATGCGGGGGGACGCGTGCGCACTCCAGCCCCTGATGAGTCACAACCTGTGACGAAACGCGTAAAAAAGGGCGGAGCTTGGGAGGACGCACGCACGCTCGCTATACAGAGGAGTCCAGCCGGGGACACGCAGGAGGCGTTCGGAGGCGGCATTGGATCTGTAACTATGTATTGCTTTTAAACAAAGAAACTTTTATGTACGTAGGTTTTTTACGGGGCCTGGGTGCCTTATTAAACTTTTTACACTATGAGAGGCTGTCTCTCTGTATGCTTTATAGATATCGCCATTGGATTTGATATGCTTACTATCAAGCAGTGATCTGGTGAGCAGGGGCAAACGGGGGGAGTGTGATATCCTCCTATCCTATTGGTGGTAGCTTTGATCTCCTCAGCACTACCCTTTTGAGCACAGGGGTGTTGTGTTAAAAGTGTTACCCGCTATGAGGGCGTTCCCCTTGTACTCTGCTTATCTTTAAAGGTCCTGTGAAGGTTCAAACTGACAGTGCTGGCGCTGCTATCTCGACTGGAGTATTTATTTATTGTATTTATAAAGCGCCAACATATTATTGAGCAGGGCCCATAAAAGGGCCAACACAAGGACCATGAAGGTATGAAAAACTAACGTACTATGGGAATTGTTGTTATTGGACAAAAATTACATACAGGTACATCTAAAAAAACAGTTAGAAAACAGTAAGATCAGTAATTGCTTTAATTACATCTTCCGCACCATGCTAGTAAGTAGTGAGAAGTAGAGATGGCCCGAACGGTTCCAGGCGAACTTTGGGTGGTTCGCCTTCGCCAGCGAAGGTGAACTATCCCGGAAGTTCAATTTGCCCCACGATGCTCTATGAGGGTCAACTTTGACCCTCTACATCACAGTCAGCAGGCACATTGTAGCCAATCAGGCTACACTCAGCCCTGGAGCCATTCCCCCCCCCCCCCCCTTATATAAGACAGGCTCCGCCGGCCATTACACTCACTCGAGTGCCTGCTATAGTCAGAGTAGGGCGAGCTGCTGCAGATTGTTTCTCCTAGGGAAAGATTAGTTAGGCTCTTGGCTTGTTAGCTTGCTCCTGGCTGAATCTTATTGCTATAATAGCACCCCACAACAGCTCTTTTCAGAGCTAATCCTGTTCTTGTGATCTATTTTTTTTCTTCTGTGTGTCCCACTGACACTTGTGTTGCATAGACAGCCTTGATAATTCATACTGTGTGTGTGCCACTGCCAGCAGCCCAGCACATTCAGTGACTACCTGTGTGTGTGACAGGGAGCTGCACATTGTAATACCCAGTACTGCAAATACCTAGTACCTGTTGTGTTTAGGTAACCCACCTCATCACTACATATACCTACCTTTGTGTTCAGTGAACCCACCTCACTGTATATAACTACCTTTTGTGTTCATTGAACCCACCTCACTGCATCTAACTACCTTTTGTGTTCAGTGAACCCACCTCACTGCATATAACTACATTTTGTGTTCAGTGAACCCATCTCACTGCATCTAACTACCTTTTGTGTTCAGTGAACCCACCTCACTGCATATACCTAGCTGTTGTGTTCAGTGAACCCACCTTACTGCATATACCTAGCTGTTGTGTTCAGTGAACCCACCTCACTGCATCTAACTACCTTTTGTGTTCAGTGAACCCACCTCACTGCATCTACCTACCTTTTGTGTTCAGTGAACCCACCTCACTGCATCTAACTACCTTTTGTGTTCAGTGAACCCATCTCACTGCATATACCTAGCATCCCCCCGAGATGGACAAAATGGACAAACCAGGAAGAGGTAGAGGCAGACCCAGAGGAAGGCCACCTGGCACCAGCAGGTCTGTGCGAGGTCGTCGTGTTGATGTGATTTTGTGCGGCCCTGGCCCAAAGTACAGTGCTCAGAAGAAGGCACGTCCCATCACTTCCCAAGATTGTCAGAACGTGCTTGACTATTTAACACAGAACACCTCATCTCCTGCAGCCACCAGCCCTACTACAAGTACCACATCCGCTGCATTTGACACTTCGCAGGAGTTATTTGGTGTGGAAATCACTGATTCACAGCCAATACTGCTACAACAAGATGAAGGCGCTAAGCAAGTTACATCACCTCATACGTCTGAGTTAGGTGGCGATACTATGGACGTAACGTGTGAGGAGGGGGATGATGAAGTACCTGGTGTTGGTGCAGTTTTGGAGGTGTCTGAGGAAGCTGGGCAGGATGATTATGATGACGGTTATATAGATGCCACGTAAGTTCCCAATAGAGGTGATTACCAGGGGGACAGTTCAGAGGGGGAGTCAGAGAGGAGTAGGAGGAGATGAGTCCCTGAAAGAAGCAGAGGAGCTCGTCCTCAGAAACAGCTGGTGGCAGTGTCCGGCGCCATGTATTGCCAGCTATGGACAGCCAGCCAACATGCCGTTCAACGTCAGCTGCTGATGCCACCATAGTGCCATTACCCCAGGGGGGCTCAGCGGTTTGGAAATTTTTTAATGTATGTGCCTCAGATCGGAGCAAAGCCATCTGTTGTCTCTGCCTCCAAAAATTGAGCCGTGGAAAGGCCAACACCTTACGAAGGCACCTGTAGAAATAGCACAAACAGCAATGGGAAGAACACCTGAGGTAAAGCAGCACCCAAAAGACAAGCCACCCTCCTTCTCCTCTTCCTCCATTGGGTCAACCTGGTGAACGATAGCAAGCAGGGAGTACGTGGCTGCGCAGCGAAACAACTTGTGACACCTCCACAGCTTGCAGGCAGGCCTCCTGCCACCTCCTCTCCTTCTCCTCCTGCTACATCCTCTTCGCTGTCATCCTCCTCCTCCTCCTTGGCTGAGTGGCAATTCAACTCTAGTGGTGCTGCCATCTCCTCCTCTCCAGCTACACAGCCCCATCTCCCCAGAGCCTACGCTGCATGCCAGGTACGACGGTGTCACGCCATATTAGACATGCCTTGCCTCAAAGCGGAGAGTCACGCTGGACCAGGTCTCCTGGCTGCTCTTAACAAAAAGGTGGAGCAGTGGCTGACCCCGCACCAGCTGGAGATCGGCAACGTGGTGTGTGACAACGGCAGCAATCTCCTTTCCGCTTTGAATTTGGGAAAGCTGACACATGTACCCTGCATGACACATGTGCTGAATCTGGTCATTCAGATTTGTGTCAAAGTACCTAGGCTTAGAGGACGTCCTGAAGCAGGCCAGGAAGTTGTGTGGGCATTTCAGGCGGTCTTACACGACCATGGCACGCTTTGCGGACATTCAGCGGAGAAACAACTTGCCGGTGAGACGCTTGATGTGCGATAGCCCCACTCTCTGGAATTCGACCCTGCTCATGTTCTCTCGCCTGCTAGACCAGGAGAAAGCCGTCACCCAGTACCTGTACAATTACAGTAGAAGGACACAATCTGGGAAGATGGGGCCACAGAACTGGACACTGATGCGAAATGCATGCAGGCTCATGCGGCCGTTTGAGGAGGTGACCAACCGGGTGAGTCGCGCTGAAGGCACCATCAGCGACTTGATCCCCTACGTTTATTTCCTGGAGCGTGCCGTGCGTAGAGTGGTGGATCAAGCTGTGGAGGAGCGTGAAGAGGAACAGTTACGGCAGGAAGAGTCGTGGGAGCAATTTTCATCTGAACCAGATGTTTCCTCAACACCTGCGGCAGCACAGAGGGGAGAGGAGGAGGAAGAAGTTGAGTCGTGTGGGGAAGAAGAGGAGTCAGACTCGGATGATGAGGAAGGTGTTTCTTTGGAGGAGGAGGAAGAGGCGGCGGCAGAAGAACAACCGCAGCAGCCGTCACAGGGGGCTTGTGCTGCTCCGCGTTCCCGTGGTATTGTTCGTGGCTGGGGGGAGGAAGAGGACTTGCACAACGTCACTCAGGAAGAGCAAGAGGAGATGGATAGTACGTCTGGATCCGACTTTGTGCAGATGGCCTCTTTCATGTTGCCCAGCCTGTTGAGGGACCCCCATAAAAAAAAAAAAAATCAAGGGGAATGACCTGTACTGGGTGGCCACGCTACTAGACCCTCGGTACAGGCACAAAGTGGCGGACCTGTTACCAACTCACCTGAAGGTGGAAAGGATGCAGCACATGCAGAAGAAGCTGACAATGATGCTTTACAATGCATTTAAGGGTGATGTGACAGCACAACGCAATAAAGGTACCACTGGCAGTAATCCTCCTCCCATGTCCATGCAGGCAAGGACAAGACGCTCCAGCGATCTCATGGTTAAGTCGGACATGCGGACATTCTTTAGTCCAATGCCTCGCCGTAGCCCTACGAGATCCACCCTCCACCAATGCCTGGACCGGCAGGTAGCCGACTACCTGGCCTTAACTGTGGATGTAGACACTGCGAACAGCGACGATGAACTCTTGGACTACTGGGTGCGCAGGCTTGACCTGTGGCCAGAGCTGTCCCAATTTGCCATCCAACTTCTCTCTTGCCCTGCTGCAAGCGTCCTGTCAGAAAGGACCTTCAGTGCAGCTGGAGGCATTGTCACTGAGAAGAGAAGTCGCCTAAGTCACAAAAGTGTTCAGTACCTGACCTTTATTGAAATGAATGAGGCATGGATCCCGGATGGTGACTGCCCAAAGAGTAAGTCAGTCCCCACACACAGCATCTCTGCCTGCACGCCGTGTGACTGCTGGCTGCCTGCCCCAAGACTAAGTCGCTCCCCACACAGCACCACTGCCTGCCGGCCGCTTGACTGCATCCTCCGCCACCACCAACAGGGTCCAGGACTCCAGGCGGATTCCTGAATTTTTTTAGGCCACTGCTAGCAGCGGCCGCTATAATAATTTTTTCTGGGGCGTCTACATGCCTGCCTAATTTTTCTGGCTGCACTGCGGGCGGCTGCAACAACAAAACAAAAGGCATGTACATGTGCCCATCCCCCTTCGTGATCATTTCCTTGCCGCAGTGAAGGGGCTTGCGTATCACAATGAAGCAATCACCGCTGGCTATATGAGTGGCACACCAAAGATAAAAAGGTCGTTGCTTCATTGTGGTCAGACCAAATTTGATCAGCTGGACAGTCACTGTTCTGTCATTCAGCTACATCAGTCGGGGGCGACCATATGGGCTGTAAAGCCACCATCACCTGCCCTCTCGTCATGGTGCGCACCAGTCCAGCACGGCCGTCACTACACAAACGGCTGTTTGCAGTCACTGCATACCTTTCACTGCAACTGTGACTGCACATTGTATTATACCTGGCAGTCAGTGCATACCTTTCACTTGAATGGATGGCAGACTTGCCCTCCATAACAGATTCTCGTTAAAGGATTTAAAGTAGATTCTTTACATTAGGGCCTCAAAAGTCCTCCTGAGTCCTGTATTGTTATTTTTGGTCACTACCTCAGGGCGGGCATGCCTGCTGCCCTCCTTGCCTGGATGTGTGGTGGTAGCCATTTGTTAGGCTACAACTCTGGACCGGAATCACACCAGGAAGGATTCCCTGGCCATTACCCTTGGTCACAATGGCAGACTTGCCCTTCATAATAGTTTCTCGTTGCAGGTACTGAACAGCAAGTAAAAAATGTAATGTAAAAATAATAGATGTAAGCTTTAACAATGGTAGAGAAAGAACAATCAAAAGTTGATAAGGCAGACAGACCTTACCTAACCCAGACATCACTGAGTGAGGAAGAGCAATCTCTCCATGGTGCGCACTGCGCAGTAGTCCACCACGGCCGTCACTACACAAACAGCTGTTTGCGGTGTGTTACACAGTGAGTTTGGTGTGCCAGTGTGAAGCAGTACTCTTAATTACACTCCCTGATTGATGTATACACGTGCAAGAAGTTTTAAAGCACTTTAGGCCTGTAATTTAGCATGCAATGTGATTTCTGACCTTAAAACGCTGCTTTGCGTCAAATCCAGATTTTTCCCCGGGACTTTTGGCATGTATCCCACTCCGCCACCTGGGGGTCCAGGTGTTAGACACCTTGAAACATCTTTTCCATCACTTTTCTGGCCAGCATAAGTGTTTCTAGTTTTCCAAGTTCGCCTCCCCATTGAAGTCTATTGCGGTTCGCTAAAGTTCGTGCAAACCGAAAATCGGAGGTTCGGGCCATCTCTAGTGAGAAGTGGACAGGTCCAAAACATATGACTGAACGTGTCAGGAGTAACAGTGGGGTTCATTTTATGAGGACTAGTTAGAGTGTAATAAACCTGATGTAGATTTTTAATGGCTACTAACCTATCCCTGGCAGATACTAGGTCGGTTTGGAGGTCCGCTATAGAGGTCTCCAAAACTTCTTCATGCTATTTAGCTATGCAGTTGTCTATCCTTCCAGATCCATCCCTCAAAAGGCAGTCAAATGTAGTAGAAAGAGGTTTGTTTACATTGCCACTGATATACATAGACTCAAGGTTGTCCGATTCAAGGTGCAGGGGCACACAAAGAAATTGTGACTGTATAGCATTCCTCAGTTGAATGAAGTGGAACAACTAATTGCCCAAAATTAGCTTTACGTTCATTAATTTGCAACAAAGTGCCATGCGGGCTATGTTTTGAGATGCTTAATACCATATTGTGCCCAGAGAGACAGATCCAGAATTGACAGGAACTGCTCCAGATTTGGGTTACCCCAAAGAGGAGTGTAGTTACATGGGGGGGGGGGGGGGGTGTCTAACCAACTTAGACGCCATATCCAATGCCCTTAATGTAGCCAACATGACAGGCGTCAAAGGGTACATGCACTTAGGGCCTCTAAAGGGAAGGAATAAGAGTGCCTCATAGTAGCCTAATATAGCAGCTTCAAGATTGACCAAGAGATTCCCAGAGGATTGACTAAACCACCAGCAGACTGTCACACACATGGCCGTCAGCTGGTAGAGATGAAAATTGGGCATAGCTAGTCCTCCCTGGTCAACCTTGAGCTGCAAAGTTTTCAGGGAGATTCTAGTTGTGCTTGCCCAGATAAGCTGTGATCAGCTTATCTAAGGATCAAAAAAACCTCTTTGGCACCCAGGCAGGGGAGCTGCGGGAGACATACAAACATTTTGGCCGGAAAATCATCTTGATGAGATTAGTCCTGCAAATGAGGGACAGGGGCAGAGAGTTCCATGTCCTGCCTCAAATTGTTTGAACACGGGTTCTAAATTAAGAGGAACATAATCCTTGTGACTAGAGGTTATATGCATACCAAAGTACTTAAACCATTGGACCCATATCAGAAGTGTCGCAGGGCATTGGGACAAGGGTTGGGGTTTCAAGTAGCGTACTACTCAAATTTGGAATTCAAATGAAGTCTCATGACTTCATGTGTAGCTTAACCAGAAGTCTTCGGGACGTCTGCATTCTATTACGCCTCATAGGCGTAATGAAAGCCACGTTCCACCACTCACTTCAGCGCTTCTTTCTTCCGGCTTGAAAAAGGAAGCATGGTAGTGAGTCATGCAACTTGGCTTTTATTACGCCTATGACGCGTAATTAGGCACAGACATTCCGAAGACTTCTGGGTAAGTTAACCCCCCATCCCGCAGTCACACGTGAAGTCATTAGACTTCATTAAAATATTTAATGTGTATAGTACGCTACTCGAAAACCCATCCCTGGTTAGGACACAGGGATCTCATCTAATGGGAACACAGAAAACTTGTTCCAGTTCATTTTGAAGCCCGAGATTGAGCCAAACTCCTCAACTATCTCCAGAGCTGCAGGAAGAGATGTCACATCATTGAGAAACAGCAGGATGGCATCCGCATAAAGCTCCAGTTTATCCTCAACCGGACCCAAATGTAGGCCTTTGATGTCTGTAGACACCCGGACCTGGATGGCCATAGGTTCCAGGGCCAAAAACAAAAAGTAGAGGGGATAAATGGCAGCCCTGCCTTGTTCTGTGGGCCAGAGAAAAGTGTTGTGACGTATATAGATGAGAGCAAATCTTTGCAGTAGGAGATCCATACAAGAGCTGGATCATTTTAATAAATTTGGGCCCAAAGCCAAAACTCACCATGACCTCCCACAAATACCCCCACTCCACAGAATCAAAAGCTTTTTCAGCATCTAGGCAAACAATTACTCTGGAGTCGGGGGCCCCATGAGAGGCCATGAGGTGAGAATATAAATGTCTGATGTTAACATCCGTTCCTTTATACGGCATGAAGCCGCTCTGGTCATGATGAATGATAGTGGAAATGCACTTAACTAGACGGTTGGCCAGCACTTGGCGATCTTAGCGTCAGCATTGATCAAGGATATCACCTGATATAAAGAGCATCATTTGGGACACTTACCCGGCTTTGGTATGAGTACAATAAGTGACTCGGGCCATGTTGCTGGGACATTACCTGTCTCACGTGCTGAATCCAATATTCGTGCCAGGTGGGGCACCAGCAGGGATTTGTTGTGGACATAAAATTCGACCCGTAGGCCTTCCGGGCCTGGGGTCTTGCCAGCCTGTAAGTCAGCGATTTCCTTCCGATTTGATATGTGCATCTAGGGATTGTCTCTGCTCTGCAAACAATTGCGGAAAGGGCAGATCATGGACACACCCCAATATGTCAGGCTCATTATTATTCTTTTGAGGGTCAGTGTGAAGAACCCTCGTGGCATGCCCAGCCAGCAATTTCTCTGCTTTGTCACGTACCTATAACTTAGCGGTCGGGAGATTTTTGCACAGGGGAAATCCGATAAATGGCTCACCCTGCTCCTGTACAAGTCCTGGGGGCGTTGATTACTATTTCTCCTTTAGGCCGCCATGAATAGTTGAAAAAAGACGTAATTCAGCTTCCAGCTATTGCTGACGGCCGAATTACAGTGTTCTTGTAGGGATTTGTGCTCCGTCTTCTGACGGCGCTTAAATCAGTCATGGAGTGCTGCACCACAAAAAAAGAAATTAAATCAATATTTAGTAGATCTTCCTTTTGCAGAAATTACAGCCTCTAAACACTTCCTGTAGGTTCCAATGAGAGTCTGGATTCTGGTTGACGGTATTTTGGACCATTCCTCTTTACAAAACATCTGTCGGGAGATTTTTGCACAGGGGAAATCCGATAAATGGCTCACCCTGCTCCTGTACAAGTCCTGGGGGCGTTGATTACTATTTCTCCTTTAGGCCGCCATGAATAGTTGAAAAAAGACGTAATTCAGCTTCCAGCTATTGCTGACGGCCGAATTACAGTGTTCTTGTAGGGATTTGTGCTCCGTCTTCTGACGGCGCTTAAATCAGTCATGGAGTGCTGCACCACAAAAAAAGAAATTAAATCAATATTTAGTAGATCTTCCTTTTGCAGAAATTACAGCCTCTAAACACTTCCTGTAGGTTCCAATGAGAGTCTGGATTCTGGTTGACGGTATTTTGGACCATTCCTCTTTACAAAACATCTGTCGGGAGATTTTTGCACAGGGGAAATCCGATAAATGGCTCACCCTGCTCCTGTACAAGTCCTGGGGGAGTTGATTACTATTTCTCCTTTAGGCCGCCATGAATAGTTGAAAAAAGACGTAATTCAGCTTCCAGCTATTGCTGACGGCCGAATTACAGTGTTCTTGTAGGGATTTGTGCTCCGTCTTCTGACGGCGCTTAAATCAGTCATGGAGTGCTGCACCACAAAAAAAGAAATTAAATCAATATTTAGTAGATCTTCCTTTTGCAGAAATTACAGCCTCTAAACACTTCCTGTAGGTTCCAATGAGAGTCTGGATTCTGGTTGACGGTATTTTGGACCATTCCTCTTTACAAAACATCTGTAGTTCATTCAGGTTTGATGGCTTCCAAGCATGGACAGCTCTCTTTAACTCACACCACAGATTTTCAATTCTATTCAGGTCTGGGGACTGAGATGGCCATTCCAGAACGTTGTACTTGCTTCTCTGCATGAATGCCTTAGTGGATTTTGAGCAGTGTTTTGGGTCGTTGTCTTATTGAAAGATCCAGCCCGGCGCAGCTTCAGCTTTGTCACTGATTCCTGGACATTGGTATCCAGAATCTGATGATACTTAGTGGGATCCATGCGTCCCTCAACATTGACAAGATTCCCAGTCCCTGCACTGGCCACTCAGCCCCACAGCATGATGGAACCACCACCATATTTTACTGTAGGTAGCAGGTGTTTTTCTTGTTTTGCCCAAATAACTCAATTTTAGTTTTATAAGTCCACAGCACCTTTTTCCAAAATGAAGCTGACTTATCCAAATGTGCTTTAGCATACCTCAAGCGGCTCGGTTTGTGCTCTGGGCGGAGAAAAGGCTTCCACTGCATCACTCTCGCATACAGCATCTCCCTGTGTAAAGTGCGCTGAATGGTTGAACGATGCACAGTGACTCCATCTGCAATAATCTGATGTTGTAGGTCTTTGGTGCTGGTCTGTGGGATGACTCTGTTTTCACCATTCGTTGCTTCTGTTTATCCGAGATTTTTCTCGGTCTGCCACGTCGAGTCTTAACTTGAACTGAGCCTGTGGTCTTCCATTTCCTCAATATGTTCCTAACTGTGGAAACGGACAGCTGAAATCTCTGAGACAGCTTTCTGTATTCTTCCCCTAAACCATGATGGTGAACAATCTTTGTCTTCAGGTCATTTGAGAGTTGTTTTGAGACCTCCATGTTGCTACTCTTCAGAGAAAATTAAAAGAGGAGGGAAACTTCCAATTGACCACCTTAAATATTCAAAGATGTATATATAAATATATAAAAATTTCAGTTATTGCTGCTAAGGGTGGCCCAACCAGTTATTAGGTTCAGGGGGTAATTTCTTTTTCACACAGGGCCATGTAGGTTTTGAGTTTTTTTTCTCACTAAATAATAAAAACCATCATTTAAAACTGCATTTTGTGTTCAATTATGTTATCTTTGACTAATAGTTAACGGTTTTTGATGAGCAGAAACATTTAAGTGTGAAAAACCTGCAAAAGAATAAGAAATCAGGAAGGGGACAAATAGTTTTTCACATCACTGTAGAGCAAAGCTGAGATTAATATGAGCTCGCTAGCGCAGACATATAAGGATCAATCTTATATATGGAAAAACCTCCATATCCACAAGTGTTAACTAACCACACGCCCGAAGGTGGGATATGGGCGGGTTCCAGATGTCACCCCTATTAAACACTTGCTATTGGCTTACAGAACTCTGTGATTGACATCCGTCTAGTGCGCAAGCGTGAAATCTATGCCCTGTACTCTAAATACCTAGAAGCCTGTGTTTAGGAACACAAGTCATTGTTTGGACTTGGCCATCCCAGGCTTAGACAGCCAGTCTGCACATCCCATAGATAAGCTGCATTCTGACCTTTACTTTTCCCTGTAATGTTCCCTCTGATATTCAAGAATCCGTATAGAGAGAAAACTCTGCATACAATCTTTTACTGAAACATTGGTCAATTTGGATACAATAAGGGCCATACCTTGCAAGACCCTCTAAGGATCTTACAGTCAGTGGTGTTTAAAAATGTTTTCTACCCAGCCAGATATATATTCTGTTAGTGTCCACAAACCAGAGATGATAGTTCGACTTGGGTTTCCTTCTTTGTTTATTTTTGGTAAGATGTAGAAGGTGCCTATTTTAGGATTATCTGGTATTAATGTAAGTATGTTAGATGCTATTGAGGAAAGATCATTAAGCATATTCTTCAATTCCCTTGTGTATTGCAACATGGGGTTTGTTTCTAGTCTTTTCTTTTTTTGTAACTCTGTTTTTATTAAGGATTAACCAGCAAAGTAAAACATAGAATACGTTTCATTTCTTCAGGTTACAACAATTGCAAATATCAAACATATATATAACAACCTCTTCAGTCTGGGTATGTCAGACTCGAACATGTTTTCTAGTATAGACATTCCGATAAGATGAAAGTCAAGAGTCCAAGTGGTTAATCGGGAAAAAAAGCTGTGTGGACGTCCTTTGAGAGAGATAGTCATATCCTAGAAGTTTCGATAGCCTAAGGTTGGGGAATACTTTTTTATTGTCGAAACTGCATTCATGTATCGGACAGGGGAAGTGGTGGACTCAGATATATCTTGGGGGGTTCTTCAATGGTGAGGAGGGACTAAAGAGGTTGATGGCTGGGAAGGGGTAAGATAGGGGGAGAGAGGGGGGTAAGGATATGGGGTCGGGGGGGGGGGGGGGGAGAGGGGGGAGTTGGTGGGGATACAGTGTTCGGCCGCCTCAGCTCAAAGTAGTGTGTAAAGGAAGATGGAACGATGGGGATGATGGTACAAACGGTCAGATACCCACAGGTTGTGAGAGAGAGTGGTGTGGCCTAGAGGAGCTAAGGAGGCCTATAGTCTGGTGAATGAAGTACCCAGGGGCCCCATATTTTGTGAAAGAGATCTTCTGTGTCTCTTAGTGTGGCGGTCATTTGTTCCATGGATTTGATCCAGTTTAATTTAATTTTGACTTCTGAAATAGTGGGATGGGGCAATGTTCTTCCAGGCCGAAGCAATCGAAAGCCTAGTTGCGGTTAATATGTGATTGATCAGTCGGTTGGAACATTTGCTCACACCCGGGGTGGGTTTTCCCAGGAGCATAGTGATAGGTTCTAGAGGGATTGAGATCGCTAACACTGAGAGGATCAGCTGTTGTACTTCTTTCCAGAGTGGAACAATTATTGGGCAAGACCAGTAGATATGTTCCAGTGAGCCTTTAAGAGGGCAGCCTCTCCAACATGTATCAGGAGTGTGAGGGTAAATTTTGGAAAGGACTTCAGGGGTTAGGTACCATCTAAACAATATTTTGTATATGTTTTCTTTGATTTGTGTGCATATAGAGGAGTGCTTGGCGTTCTCCCAAATATCTTCCCAATCTGCGTTATCTATGGTAGTTGAGAAAGCAGTTTCCCATTTTTCCATATATGGGTGAGAGGCCTCTAGAGAGCCTGACTTTGATTGCAGTAAAGAGTATATTTGGGAGATTAGCCCTTTTTGATGTCCCCTATGCATACAGAGCTTTTCAAAAGCCGTATAGGATGAGAAGGATGAGGATCCCTTGGTAAGTTTCTGCAGGAAGTGAAGGGTTTGGTTTAGTTCAAAGAGTGTTAGAGGGGGAAGGTTGTGCTTTTCTTGTACTGAGGCTGGGGTAAGCAGTTTATTGGAGGTGGGGTCTGTCCAGTTTTTAAGATTGAAGTAGCCTAATTGATACCATCTGGCGATAAATATGGGGGCAGTACCCGGAGGGAACATAAGATTTCCCAGTATGGGATATAGAGGGGATAGGTGGGATCTAAGGGCAGCCGTTTGTACTGTGGCTTTCCAGATTTTTAGGGTAAAGGTTATGGTTGGGATAATGTCTTTGTGAGGTAGTTTAGGCGGTTTCTCAACCCATATAAAGGAGGCCAAGGATAGAGGAGAGACTTCCATGGCTTCTATTATTGCCCATTTGGAGAAGACTCTATAATCGGACCATTCAGTTAGCTGTCTTAGGTGTGTTGCTTGATAGTAGTGTTTTAAGTGAGGAAGGCCTATACCTCCCTGTTCTCTGGAAGACAGGAGAACCTTTTTAGAGACTCTTGGGCGTTTGTGATTCCAGACAAATTTTAGAAAAGCAGATTGTAGACTAGACAGTTGAGCTGAGGGGACTTGGACTGGAAGGGTCTCAAATAGGTAAAGTATACGTGGTAGTATATTCATTTTTAGTGAGTATATTCTCCCTATCCACGAAATTTTATAGGCTGTCCACTTATGTAGATCTTGGAGGATTTTCTGAATGAGGGATGGGAAGTTGTGTTTATATATAGAAGAGTATGAGGTGGTTAAATTAATCCCTAAATATTTTAAAGTTTGGGTTCTCCAGTTGTAGGGATAGTGGGACTTTAGGGCGAGTAATAATTCTAAGGGGATTTTAATTGGCAGAGCTTCTGTTTTATCTTTGTTCAATTTGAATCCAGATAGACTTTCATAAGAGGATATTATTATTATTATTATTATTATTTAGTATTTATATAGCGCCGACATATTACGCAGCGCTGTACAGTGTAAATATATATCTTGTCACTAACTGTCCCTCAAAGGAGCTCACAATCTAATCCCTACCATTGCCATATGTCTATATTATGTAGTGTATTTATTGTAGTCTAGGGCCAATTTTTAGGGGGAGCCAATTAACTTATCCGTATGTTTTTGGGGTGTGGGAGGAAACCGGAGCGCCCGGAGGAAACCCACGCAGACACGGAGAGAACATACAAACTCTTTGCAGATAGTGCCCTGGCTGGGATTCGAACCAGGGACCCAGCGCTGCAAGGCGAGAGAGCTAACCACTACGCCACCGTGTTGCAGGTAGAGAGCAGGTTGAAGAGCAGGTAGAGAGGTCGTAGGATTGGAGAGCGTGAGCAGAATGTCATCTGCAAACAGTGAAATTTTGTGCTCATGACCAGCATGTTTTATTCCTAATGCGTCTTTATTAAGTCTGATGGCACTAGCCAGGGGTTCAATAGAAATGGCAAATAATAAGGGGGATAGGGGACAACCCTGTCTAGTGCCATTTTTAATGCTATTTGGGAGGGGAGAAGCATTGGGTAGTTTAACTGTGAAGGTGGGGGAAGAGTATAGGAATTTTAAGAGGGTGATAAAGGGGCCAGAGAAGCCCTGATGCTGGAGCACCTTGAAGAGAAAAGGCCAGGAGAGCCTGTCAAAGGCTTTTTCCGCATCTAGGCTCAAGAGGAGTGAAGGTTTACCCTCTCTGTTCATTATTGAAATAAGGTCTATTGCTTTCCTGGTGTTGTCTCCAGCTTGGCGCCCCAGTATGAAGCCTACCTGGTCGTTGTTTATTAAGGTTGAAAGAATTAGGTTTAGACGATTGGCAAGGGCTTTGGTTATTATCTTTAAGTCGGAATTTAGAAGGGATATTGGCCTGTAGCTTTGGGGTAGTTGTGGGTCCTTTCCATCTTTTGGGATTACTGTAAGAAGGGAGGCTAACATGGAGGATGGAGGGGTATGGCCTTCCATTATTTTAGAAGCTAAGGAGGCTAAGTGAGGGAGTAAGATGTGTTGAAATTTCTTGTAGTAAGAGTAGGGTAGTCCGTCCGGTCCAGGGGATTTTGAGGAGGGGAATGATTTTAGGACCTCAATCAACTCTGTTGTTGTTATGGGAGAGTTAAGCGCGGCACGTTGGGGTTCAGTGAGTAGGGGTAGATCTAGGGGGGTCAAGAATGAGTCAACTTTAGAAGAGAAATTCGGGTCATTATTATGATCAGGCAGGTTATATAATTGTTCGTAGTAGCTTGAGAATATTTGGGCAATTTTACAGGGATTATATTGTATATGGCCTGCCGAATCTTTCATAGAGTAGATTAGGTGTTGGGAATTTTTTGGGTTAAGCTTTCTGGCTAATATTGTATGGGGTTTGTTCCCTCTTTCATAGAACAGCTGTTTGGTCCAACGAAGGGATTTTTCGATCTGTGCAGTTTGTAAGGAGCGGATGTCTTGCTTAAGTTGTTGTAGTTGCAAGAAGTGCTGTTGGGTTGGGTTTGATTTGTATAGATTTTGAGTTTTGGATAAGGCTGCATGAAGGGATATTAACTTTTGAGAGGATAACTTTTTCCTCTTGGACCCTTCTGCTATAAAGAGGCCCCTGATAAAAGCTTTATGCGATTCCCATAACACGCCGTAAGATGAGACTGAGTCAGTATTGGTTTGGAAAAATGATTGCAACTCTGTAGCAAATTCAGAGATAAGTAATTTATCCTGTAGGAGTGTCTCGTTTAGTCTCCAGAAAAGAGGTTTATGTGGTGTGTGTAGCCACTCCAATTCAAGAGAAACACTTTGGTGGTCAGACCAGGCTACTGGGTGAATTTCGGATTTCTTTATCAAGGGTATTAAAGTAGCTTCAGAAAAGAAGTAGTCTAGTCTTGAGTGTGAGGCGTGAGGGGGGGAGTAGAAAGTATATTCCGTTAAAGTGGGATTATTGATCCTCCAGATGTCAAGCAATCTGTACTTCCTCATTAACATTCTGAATTTGCGAGAGTTGCGATCGTGTGTGGTAGCTGAGGATGTTGAGGTGGGGGAGCTGCGGTCCATAGAGGAGGAGAATGCTAGGTTGAAGTCACCTCCTAAAAGGAGAGTGCCCGTGGAAATTTTATGGAGTTTTGTTAGGAATGATGTCAGGAATGAAACCTGTTGTTGGTTAGGGACATAAACATTGGCCAGTGTGATTGCTTTCCCAGCTAGCGTGCCTGTTAGGATTAGGTAGTGCCCTTTAGGGTCATTTATGATTTTATTGATCTGTAGGGGGAGGGTTTTTTTATGTAGAATTGCGACACCCGCCTTCTTATTTGGCCCTGAAGCTAGATATGCCCCGGAGTAGAATCTGTCCCCTAATCGTATTGAGTCGTGGGTACGGAGGCGAGTCTCTTGGAGCATAGCTATGTCTATGTCCATTTTCCTCAGATCTCGAAGAAGTGAGAGCCTCTTCTGGGGTATATTCAGACCCTTTGTATTTAAAGTGAGAAGCTTAACCATATTCCTTTGGGTTGAAGTAACTGTTTAAAAAGAGGGGGGCCGAACACTGTATCCAGGATAGGGGGGAAAAAAATGTGTACATCATATTCATAGAACAGTACAAGTATAACAAACAGGAACATAGAGATAACATATTAACAAACTTTGAGGATTGAGAGCCTCTGCAGAAGGTGAGGCTACAATTTGTGACAACCAAAATCGATTGTCTAAGTGAGATCATCCCAGAAAAGTCCAGGCCTTCGAGAAGCCGGGACTGTCTGGGTACGATTCTCCGGAGGCGGATGCTGGAGCACCAAGATCAGCGCCCAGGGGCCCGGAGCCAGCATTTTAAAGATTTCTTAACCGGGATCCAAACTATGTATGAAAGTTATGTATGTTTTAACTAAGCTATTTACTATAACATTGATCAATAAAGATGGTGGAGGTGAGAGGGCAGCATAGTTAAAGAGGAACTTTTGGAGCCACAATTGGCTGTTAACATGCGAGTATAGTAAAGCAGTGATCAAAATCTCCCTGCAAGTAGCAGGGATGGGCAGATCCTAGTAGGGAGTGTTCTAGTTATTCAGGTCGGATGGGCTTCCATTTCCTCCATCCCTTGTGGGTAAGTAAGGCTTCTGACTGGGGTTTTAGCCCATTCTGCAATATGGCGCACTTTCCTCGGAGGAGAAGATATAGTAGGTGATCGGAGGTTTGGGTTTGATAGAGGTGGGGGCATCTTGAGACCCAGTTGCCTAAGGAACATAGGAGCGTTATCCAAGTCTG
>NC_090651.1:182310862-182351778 GCF_040937935.1 Hyperolius riggenbachi | reverse complement strand
TGGCACAGGGGGCAACATAGGGGCAGAAGAGGTGACCTGGGGGAACCATAGAGGCACAAGAGGTGGCACAGTGGGAAACATAAGGGCACAAGAGGTGACCCGGGGGAAACATAGGGGCACAAGAGGTGACCCGGGGGAAACATAGGGGCACAAGAGGTGACCCGGGGGAAACATAGGGGCTCAAGAGGTGACTGATATGAGCTATGATGTTATTTCATATTGGGGACATTTGCTCTAATGCTGGGAATACATGGTTCGTTTCTGCCCTGCGTTTCTGTTCTTGAACGTTTTTGCCACTCGATTCTGCAGTAGATTCTTTCATCTTCCGCACGTTTTTCGTACTTTTTTCCATTCACTTCTAACAGAAAACGAGCGGCCACAGCATCGAAAGGGAAAAAACGAACCGTGTATTCCCAGCATAAGAGGCATACTTTACAGGCATAATACACCAGAACCAAAGGCCTCATGCTAAACTTAGTACACAGAGGACCAATTCTCTGTGCCATACAATGGAACAAAAACAGCCTAATCGAATTTGGGCATGTAAATAGAGACAAGCCAAAAACATAGTACACAAATAGTGGAACAATAGGCAACAGAATTGGATCAAATCAGCCTAATCTGAGTGTTAGGGGGGGGGGGGGGGGGGGGGGGTCTGTCTCTATTTATATGTCCATATACAATTAGGGTGAATTTGTTCTATTGTGCTGCCTAGACAATTGGTCTGTGAGTGTATGAAAAGGTAGGCAATAACTATACTAAGTGGCAAAAAATATATGGAAATAATGCTTTGTGACCAGTAGTTGACACAAAATCTACAAACCATTCAGATGGGGTTTATGAGAATAAACAAATAAAACAGCAATTAAATTAATTGGATTGGAGTGTATAGAACAGGGCTGCCCAATGCGTCGATCAAGATCTACCAGTAGGTCACGAAGGACCTCTGGGTAGATTGCGGTTGGCTCTCCTATCACTGTGCTCTGCTCCTCCGGCTGTAGCTGTGACAGCACAGGAGGAGTGACAGCACAGCTACAGCCAGAGGTAGTGACAAGAGAGGAGTGACGCCTATCTTGTCACTACCTCTGGCTGCAGGTGAACTGTCACTCCTCTCCTGACACTACCTCTGGCTGCAGCTGTGCTGTCACTCCTATCCTGTCACTCCCTCTGGCTGCAACTGTGCCGTCACTCCTCTCCTGACACTACCTTTGGCTGCAGGTGAACTGTCACTCCTCTCCTGTCACTACCTCTGGCTACAGGTGAACGGTCACTCCTCTCCTGTCACTACCTCTGGCTGTCAGGAGAGGAGTGATGGCACAGCTGCAGCCAGAGGTAGCGTCAGGAGAGGAGTGACAGCACAGCTGCAGCCAGAGGTAGTGACAAGAGAGGAGTGACGCCTCTCTTGTCACTACCTCTGGCTGCAGGTGATCTGTCACTCCTGTCACTACCTCTGGCTGCAGCTGTGCCGTCATGCCTCTCATCACTACCTCTGGCTGCAGGTGAACTGTCACTCCTCTCCTGTCACTCTCTCTGGCTGCAGCTGTGCTGTCACTCCTCTTCTGTCACTCCCTCTGGCTGCAGCTGTGCTGTCACTCCTCTCCTGTCACTACCTCTGGCTGCAGGTGATCTGTCACTCATCTCCTGTCACTACCTCTGGCTGCAGCTGTGCCGTCACGCCGCTCGTCACTACCTTTGGCTGCAGGTGAACTGTCACTCCTCTCCTGTCACTACCTCTGGCTGCAGCTGTGCTGTCACTCTTCTCCTGTCACTGCCTCTGGCTGCAGGTGATCTGTCACTCCTCTCCTGACACACTACCTTTGGCTGCAGCTGTGCTGTCACTCCTCTCCTGTCACTACCTCTGGCTGCAGGTGTGCTGTCACTCCTCTCCTGTCACTACCTCTGGCTGCAGCTGTGCTGTCACGCCTCTCTTGTCACTACCTCTGGCTGCAGCTGTGCTGTCACTCCTCTCCTGACAGCCAGAGGTAGTGACAGGAGAGGAGTGACAGTTTGCCTGCAGCCAGAGGTAGTGACGAGAGGCGTGACGGCACAGCTGCAGCCAGAGGTAGTGACAAGAGAGGCGTGACAGCACAGCTGCAGCCAGAGGTAGTGTCAGGAGAGGAGTGACAGTTCACCTGCAGCCAGAGGTAGTGACAAGAGGCGTCACTCCCAGGGCTGTGGAGTCGGTCCAAAAATCCACCGACTCCGACTCCGACTCCTAAGTTTAGGATTCCTCCGACTCCTCGACTCCGACTCCTCTAATTTGCATATTACAATTTTGTTGATTAAAAGTATGTAACATGAAATTCGTCTCTTAACTGCCAACGCTTAGGAATTTTACAAGACAACTGAAGTGAGAAGGATATGTAGACTACTATATTTATACCCTTTAGACTAAAACTAGTCCTTGGTAAGAGTACTTGTAAAAAGTACAAACCGGAACAAAGATCATCTATCAGGCCCTAGGCAATGTAAGTGTGGGTACATGTAAGAATGATGTGCAGGTACTCTGCAGGGGAATGAGGAGATTCTTCCTCTATTACACATTCTTCATGCACAATCTGAACAAGGTTAATGGGTGACAGACAACACCTCTGTGTTCAATGTGCACAGCATTCTCAGTGGATTCCCTGCAGCTCTGTGGGGAATGCATATGTAGAGTATAGTACTACTGTGTAACAAAGTAAACCTGAGACAGATGAAATTAAAGTTTTATACATACCTGGAGCTTCCTCCAGCCGCCTTCAGGATGATCAGTCCCTCGTTGTCCTCCTCCACCACCTGGATCTTCTGCTATGAGTCCAGGTACTTGAGCCAGTCGGGCGTAGTGCGCATGCACACACTCCACCGCCAGGAGCCTACTACACCTGTGCAGCACTATTGCGCAGGTGCAGAAGGTTCCTGGCTGTGGGAGCAGCATGCGGCCGGACAGCACTGACTGGCTGAATTACCAGGACTCATAGCAGAAGATCCGGGTGGTGGAGGACAGCGAGGGAATGATTAGCCTGAAGGGGGCTGGAGGAAGCCCCAGGTATGTATAAAACTTTACTTTTCATCCGTCTCAGGTACCCTTTAATTTGTAGTCACCAAACCAAATTTTAACAACATATCAAATTATTTGATTTCATCAGCAAAGGGAGTGCATACATTTGCATAAATCAGCATCAGTGCAGAATTATTTCCATCTCATTGACCATCTCTATTAGTGACACAGCTACACATCAGGCTTTATTCTTACAGCATAGTTGTTATTTAGTATATATAAGAGATTCCTGTGTACACATCATATATACAGTCACAATCAGATATGTATATCTGACCTTAAAAATACGGGGACTGCTTTATTGAAGCAGCACAAGTAACTAATTTTGATTGGTTTATTTCATTTTTGTGGACTAAGCACAGCTATTACTGTATATATACATTATTTTTAATGACTATTATCTGAGAAATAGAACATTTTATCATATTTTCTATTTTAATTACAGTTACAAATTCATTAGGAGTCGGAGTCGGTGCATTTTTTCCCGACTCCGACTCCAGGCACCCAAAATTGCCCGACTCCACGACTCCGACTCCACAGCCCTGGTCACTCCTCTCCTGTCACTCCCTCTGGCTGCAGCTGTGCTGTCACTCCTCTCCTGTCACTACCTCTGGCTGCAGCTGTGCTGTCACTCCTCTCCTGACACTACCTTTGGCTGCAGCTGTGCTGTCACTCCTCTCCTGTCAATACCTCTGGCTGCAGCTGTACTGTCACGCCTCTCTTGTCACTACCTCTGGCTGCAGCTGTGCTGTCACTCCTCTCCTGACAGCCAGAGGTAGTGACAGGAGAGGAGTGACAGTTCGCCTGCAGCCAGAGGTAGTGACGACAGGCGTGACGGCACAGCTGCAGCCAGAGGTAGTGACAAGAGAGGCGTGACAGCACAGCTGCAGCCAGAGGTAGTGTCAGGAGAGGAGTGACAGTTCACCTTCAGCCAGAGGTAGTGACAAGAGGCGTCACTCCTCTCCTGTCACTCCCTCTGGCTGCAGCTGTGCTGTCACTCCTCTCCTGTCACTCCCTCTGGCTGCAGCTGTGCTGTCACTCCTCTCCTGTCACTACCTCTGGCTGCAGCTGTGCTGTCACGCCTCTCTTGTCACTACCTCTGGCTGCAGCTGTGCCGTCACGCCTCTCGTCACTACCTCTTGCTGCAGGTGAACTGTCATTCCTCTCCTGTTACTACCTATATGTATAAAGAGGTAATAAATATGCCATTTATCTGTGAATTATTTCAACACATTTTGTTCTTACAGATGCCGCAGTGCTTTATGTTCGGCTGTCTCAATCAGACAGGGAAAAAGAAGAACCTTAATACCACCATCATTATGCACCAGTTTCCGACACGTCTGGACCGTATCCTTTCATGGTTACAGGCTATCAACTTGCCATACAGCTTTGTTCAGTTTGTTAGTGAAAAGATTTTAGCTGACAAACGAGGTGATAAGTATCGCTTGTGTTCAGCACATTTTTCTGCTAGCTCATACAGACAGTCAGGAAAAAGTAGATTGAAGGCCGACGCCGTGCCCTGCATACCAGAGAACATGAGATTAAGGGAAGAGGACCTGGACAAATGGATCCAAAAATTAACAAAAAGGGTGAAGAAAGTTGAAGAAAGCACCATGAATGATGGAGTAAGCAGCAGAACCTCCGAGTCGAGCACCAGTGTGGTAGGACAAGAATGCAGTACTGGGACATGTTGTGTATGTCCCTGCCACCAGCAGGTAATGTATGGAACAACTACACATGCATCGGTATCAACTCAAACAGCCTCAACTCAAACAGCCGTAGAAGATTTCATTCTTGAAGACACAAATGATCCTTCCATACAGGAATTAGCAATGAGGTCATCTAGCATGGATCATTCATATTATTCACGGATACATTCCACACCATGCAAACAGGCTGAAGTTCCTCCAACTGTTATTTGTTCCCCCGTAGCAATATTGGCAGAACCGACGGACACATTAGAGAGTCCTTCCGCCACCACAAATGCTCAACCGACCTGTGTTGGAGAGGATTCTTTCACTGATATTCTTACTGCCACTCCATTATCCACTGCTTCAAAGAAAAAGGGGAACAGTTCAATGGATGTCAGTTATGTTCCCGACTGGTCTGAATTGTCTGCAGACCTAATGACTCCTGTGCCCTTTACTACTGATGAGACCATGCTTACAGATGCCCCCGAGATGACGACAGAGGAAAGCATTGTGAAAGAACGTAAGTCTGTGGTCTTTGAGTCCTGCCTAGACATCCTTTTATCTAAACTCATATGCTCCAAAAAGGACTGTTTTGAATCCATCTTGAAAATTGAAAAGAAGACCCAGGGCACAATGCTGTCTGTTTACAGCACCTGTTCAGAAGTACACAGACAAAAATTGTGGCAAAGTCAACCAAGAGTAAAAAAATGTGTTGCTGGAAACCTAATTCTTGCCTCTGCCATTGTTGTAAGTGGGTCAAGCTCCCGAAAAGTATCAGAGATGTTTGAATTTGCCGGCATTACTTTTTTTTTTTAGACAATTCTTTTTATCGATATCAGCGGCAGTTTATTTTCCCATCAATAGATCATAGTTGGCAGTTGGAAAAAACAAGAGTGAAAGGACTTTTGACAGGAAAGCCTCTGTACCTCTGTGGTGACGGGCAATGCGACAGCCCTGGTCATTCGGCCAAATAATGTGTGTACACTTTTTTGGATGTCGTTTCCAGCCTCATTGTGGATTTTGAGGTGGTCCAAGTGACTCAGACCAAATCGTCTGTAAACATGGAGAGGGAGGGGTTCACAATCTCTGGACAGGACTAGGCATGACCTAGAGGTTAGAATTGTCGGGACTGACAGACACGTTGCCATTCGACGACTTATGTCGGTGACATACCCAACCATTATTCACCAATTTGATACATGGCATTACTTCAAACCTTTGAAGAAAATTTTGGTTGAGACTGCATCAAAGGCCAAAAATAAAGATTTATGGCCCTGGATAGGTCCCATAATAAACCATTTGTACTGATGCAGTCGAACGTGCCGAGGTGATGCCGAAGTTTTCAGGGCAAAAATGCTGTCCCTGTTACATCATGTTGTCGGTGAGCACGTGTGGAAGGACGGAGACGTAGAACACAGCTGTGAGCACGGTCCTCTCGAGGTTGAGGATAGGGAATTTGATTGGCTGAAAAGAAACACGCCCCCTTTTCTTGCCTTGTCTGAAATTATTACATCGCCAAAACTGAACAAGGACATCCCGTATCTGACTCGATTTTGCCAAACTGGAATAATAGAGACCTTCCACAGTATGGCCCTAAAATATAGACAGAAACGAATCCACTATTCTATGGATTCTATGGAGGCCCGAACAAAATTGGCCATTCTGGCTCACAATCGAAATGTGGGGCGGCCACAGGCTGTGGTTACCAATCCAAATAAAAACAGTCAACCTCGAGGCACTCTCCAGACAAGACTAGAATTTCCCCGCGGCCCAAAAAAATAGAGAGGGCGCAGAAAATATGAGCCTATGAATTTTAGTCATGTCTATCCTATTGTGTCCAATGTCTTCTGTATCCTTACCTTCCAAATTCCTGGGTTTCACGCAATATTTCTCTTCCCTCCAATGTGGCTCCAGTGGAGAAACCCAGTAAAGAGCAGATCGTTGCCTCACAGCTTTCACGATTCCCCACTAGGGACTCTCAGCGATTATTGTGATTATTGCTAACAACAATGTGGGGGAGGGCAAGCTTTCTTTATAACTGATACAAAGTCCTTAGTCTTGTCACAGATTGCCCACAGAGGAGCGGATAGTCGTATCCCTTGGAGTGCCTTCAATGTTTCAAGTAATCAACTGTAAATACCTCTATACTTTTGCACATTTACAGCAGAATTGCAAGCACCGTGCACGCTATGCTGTGGTACTGCTTCTACCATGCGCTGGCAACTTGCGCTCACAACTAACTACCGTCCGCGTGTCAAGTGGCTTACTGACGCAATCCACACCCACTTTGATTGGCCCAATAGGCTGCCTGTCAAGTTTTCAGACAGCCTACTGGGCCAATCAAAGTGCTGGGATCACGTCCATTATAGCAACTGGACCCGCAGGGGCTCATGGTGTATTTAGTGGAGCGGCTAATAGTCAGAAGGAGCGTATGAAAGTTACCAGCACAACTTAGAAGCGCTACCGCAGCATAGCGTGTGATGTTTTTGCACTCCTGTCATTGTGGCTGTGCTGCTTCAGCTTCGCAGGTTGATGAATCAACCTCAGTGCCTCACCCAAGACAATTGTATTACTTGTTTGTTTTGCTTGTAAATATGTTTTTTCCCAACAGTTCAAGTTTCATATATTCATATCGTTTTTAGTTGTTTTTAAAAAGTTGTACAATGTATGTCTTTCTTTTTTTGGGGGGGATGTACACTTATACATTTCATTGTCACCTTACAAAGAAACCACTTTGGCTCGGTTCTCCTTTGCACCTGTAGCCAGAGGTAGTGACAGGAGAGGAGTGACAGTTCACCTGCAGCCAGAGGTAGTGTCAGGAGAGGAATGACAGCACAGGTACAGCCAGAGGTAGTGACAAGAGAGGAGTGACGCCTCTCTTGTCACTACCTCCGGCTGCAGGTGAACTGTCACTCCTCTCCTGACACTACCTCTGGCTGCAGCTCTGCTGTCACTCCTCTCCTGTCACTACCTCTGGCTGCAGCTAAAATAAAACAATCGATAGGATGGGGCACAAAAATTTAAAGCCCTCAATTAGCCGCCGGATCGCCTCTTCCGCATCCCCGCGCGTGCCCGCCGCGTCCCCGCTCGCCACGCGTGCGTCGGATTCGATCCGCCCTCGTCCCCGCCCGGCGCCGCTTATCTTCCGCTCGATTCCCTGCCATTGTCCCCTCGTGGGAAACGAGCAGGGAATCGGCGGTGGCAAGATCCGACCTGTCGGATCTTATCAATCGAGCCGCATCAGCGGCTCGATTGATAAGCCACTTCGCTGCCTCATCTACGCGTGTAGATGAGGCTTAAGATTTCAATGAGGGTTGACAAAGGTGGTGTTTTTCCAATTGGAGAATCTAAAAGTGTATATTCAAATTTAAATAACAAATAAGACAATTGAAACAGCCATTAGTGGATCGCCTAACAGGGATCAGAAAGGAATTTTTTCCCATGCTATACTTATATTGTCCTCTTAGTGTGGCATGGGTTTTTTCGCCTTTCTCTGGTTCAATTCCTTTTTTTTTTTTTTTTGGTGGGTTTCCATATTTGTCTATTACATTTTCCAAATTACATTGTAATGACATGTTAGATGGTTTGTGTTCTGAATAAATCTATTAGAAACCCTCAGAATCTGTGTTTATGTGTATAAATTTGATCACAACATGAATATAATGTGTGTGTGTGTGTGTGTACACCTAGCATGTACCATATTTTCCGCGGTATAAGACGCACTTTTCTCCCCCAAAAATCGAGAAAAAGTCCCTGCGTCTTATACGGCAAAGGCAGGGAATCCCCGACTTCCGAACGCCCGCCGATACGAACCGCCGCCATGTCGGGGATTCCCTGCCTGTGTGGGTCCCTGTCTCTTCCTGCTGTCTAACCACCTGTCACTTTTGTCCTCGCCATGGTCCTCCTGCTCCCCCCCCCCCCCAGTGGCGGTGAATTCAGCTGCAGCCGGCAGCATATAGGCAGCCCCGGGTCCTCGCAGACGAAGGTCCTCGCAGCTAGGTTAGAACGGAGAACAGGGGCCAGCAGGACATGGAGCGGGGACAGAATGCAGAGCGGGGGACAGCGGCACCGCACTAAATAGGTGAGCTTCGAGACTTGGCTGGCCACATGTAGTCAGAACGCGTTCTCTCCGCCCAAAGTCCGAAATTGTGCAGCATTTTGTACATTGGCCGCATCAGGCGGCCACTTCGCATTGTGACCGGCCAGAACCCGAAGTGGCCAGACTTCAGGTCCTGGCCGTAACATATATAAAAGATTCCTGTGTACACATCATATATACTGTCACACTCAGATATGTAAAATACGGGGACTGCTTTATTGAAGCAGGACAAGTAACTATTTTTTGATTGGTTTTCATTTTTGTGGGCTGAACACAGCTATTACTGTATATATAATTTATGATGACTATTATCTGAGAAATAGAACATTTGATCATATTTTCTATTTTAATTACAGTTTAAATTCATTAGGCGTCGGAGTCGGTGCATTCTACTTTGCGTATTGGAAAACCAACAGTGTTTAAAAATGATAATACAAGTAAAGCTTGACTTTTTATTAGGAAGTAAATAATTGAAAACAATTAATAATCAAGCATTTCAGCCGCATCAAAATCGTTGCCATAATAAAACCCCCTGTAAATTCCTTGAGGGTCTGGAAAAGTGTTTCGCACACTTTTTACGGTGCAAGATGGGATTGGACGCCTCCTCCCTTTCCCAAGATAGCCATAAATCCATGACGCAAAAGAACAATATGCAGTTCTACGGAGTTTCCTGAAAAATAAAATTGTAGTTAATGAAGAGTACACTTCTTTATAAATTAGAAGAGAACTGTAAGGATAGAGATTAGTTACCTGTGATATACATCGGCAGGAGGATGAGTTGTATTGTCCGGATGAGTCCTAAAATGGGCTTCCACAATAATTGGGTTTGTGCAAAGGTGATGAAAGTCTGAGATTTGTGTAATACATTGTAAATCATGAGGTACGAAAGACTTGATGTCCTCGGCATCCTGGCAGCAGATGCTTTCTATTTCCGTTGGCATGGAAATACAGTTTCCACATAAACACCAGTTTCTGTTCCCAATTCTACCTGTAACTGGTGCATGGTCAGACGTTGACGCCTCTGACCCTTGATTGTCTGTCTGTAAGGGCCTTCTTGGATTGAATGGGAAGCTGCAATCTTCATCAAAACATGGGAAAGTAGCGTAGATCTCGTCCATAACCATTTTTGTCTAAATTGAGAAAACACAAACATTACACCTTTTAACTCTATAAAAGTACTAAAATTGATATAAACTTTGAAAATGATAAAAATAGCAAAATAATTAAACGGGTATAAAAATACTGTTTGTGGACAACAAGATCCTTCCATTCATTCAGGTTTCCGAAGCAATTGAATTACCTCTCTAAACCACTATACATTTTTTCAACCACAATTGTCCTTTTCACTAAATTAGGATCTCTTCTGCTCCATGCTTGTGGTTCGTTTCTACTTTTCGTCAAAGGGTTAAGGGCGCTGCCACACAACATATTCCGTTATCGAATTGCATTTATTTCCTCATTTCAAGTACACCGGGCAAATAATGGTCATCACAAGGCCACCCTCATCAGTGGTGCGTTGTTTATTTCACTTGACAATTGCAGTGTCTGATGCAGTGTTGCTGTGTTTGTCAAGTCAATGGGAGTGCATGCAACTCGCATTGAAAGCATAGTGTTATGCGATTTGTACTGCGATTTCACATTGGGAATATTTTACATCAACCTTTGCATTCAGGAAACACAATAGTGCACACAGATCAAACTCACTGTGAAACATGCACTTGCCAGGAGCTGCTATCACGATTTCATTCTATGTCATCATGACATCACTAACGCAGAGCTTGTGATAGGCCCACTGCACCCGATGGGGTGCTGGCAGGCAGAAGGATACTTTCCGAGCCTCCAGTAACATCTAGCAGCCTTGCTCTAACTCCTTGCGGTTTCTTTATCGGGTTCCAGCATCCAAATACGTAAGCTGGCCTGTCACCTGACCCAATGCGGGTCATGTGCGGAAGAAGATGGAAAGACGCTTGAAAGGAGATACATAAAGGCTGCTACTAGATGTCAGTGTACGATCGTTGACTATTTCAGGGCGATGGTTTCTTTGGGTTTTTTTTTTCTTGGCTGCTCAAGCAACTGGCAAGCACATATATCTTTCATCAGGCTATCCCTGGTTTTGCCAGATACTCGGCACTCTACTGTATTATACAATATAAACTTACCCTTTGTGCTCTCTCCTCAGCAGTCATTTCTGAATCCACATATTCCTGTCTTCCTGCTGCTTGGAATTCAGTCTGAAAAAAGATTATGTAATTTAAAAAAACGTATATTGCGTGATAGAGATACATACATGTGTATTTAAACATACCTCTTCCAGGATGGAACATTCATCAGAACTTTCTTCCACTTCTGTGTGGATACTACTCTCATGTGTAGAATCTTCAGACTCACTGGAAGTGTATGACTCATCCAGATTTACTTAGATCTTCAAGAGTTTCTGGTTCACCTTCAGAACTGGAACTTGACATTTTGAACCTATTGGATGATAATCATACACGATTATACATTTTTTTTTAATTATTTTCCAAAAAACAGCAATTATATGCCCCAAATTACAAGGATAAGTAACATATATGGCATGTTTGTAAAATGTGTTTCTCAATCAAACACCTGCTTTATAGTCAAACACACAGTACACTTCTTTCCACCCACCAGTTGGGCTATTTTGACACTGGGCTATTTTCATTCAGAAAATAGGGTTACAGTGTAGGTCGAAAAGGCATATTGAGTGTGTTGTGCACACCAATACAAAGCATACATGTCAATGCATACTACGCCACCAAAGGCAGCACGGTGGCGTAGTGGTTAGCTCTCTTGCCTTGCAGCGCTGGGTCCCTGGTTCAAATCCCAGCCAGGTAAACATCTGCAAGGAGTTTGTATGTTCTCCTTGTGTCTGTGTGGATTTCCTCCGGGCACTCTGGTTTCCTCCCACATCCCAAAAACATACAGATAAGTTATTTGGCTTCCCCCTAAATTGGGCCTAGACTACACGATAGATTCATAGACAGGACTATGGTAGGGATTAGATTATGAGCTGCTCTGAGGGACAGTTAGTGACAAGATTATATACTCTGTACAGCGCTGCAGAAGATGTCAGCGCTATATAATATAAATACTAAAAAATAATAATGCTACTGTAAAGGCTTCTGGTGAATGCACCTGCACAGCCCACGTGCTTGGTACTAGCGCTTGACAGGCACCCCCTCTCTGCCCCCAGGGTCTCACATCTGAGCGTGGCCGCAGCCATGCTCAAGTGCAACAAGTTTTGGTCCTCTGCTGCCAGGTAACTTCACCACTTGACACATGTGGTGCTACAACCGTTGCCAGATGGCTGTATTTGCATTGAAAGGCAGAGACGGAACTAGACTACAGGTTATCAACCTGTTCTAGTCATATGGTGGAGGGCTGGTGGCACCACAAGAGTGATGTTATGTGGGGGCTGGATAGTGGGGAGAACCAGGGCAGTACCAGTATATGTAGCCACGCATGGGAGCTCCCAGTATAGGTTAGCCAGGGATAGGTGCTCCTGGAGGATGTAGCAGTAGGTGAGCGTGGGCACAGAGCAGTTACAAATCACCTTCCGGGATGCACCCTGCATCCATCTTCTCCCCCCTAGGCATCCATTGCATTTGTAACAGGCCCACATGTTGTCATATCTGCATGTTATCACAGTGGCCACTGTCAACAATGCGACATGCCTTGGAGGAAGAAGATAGACGCGTGTGTGGATCTCGGAAGGCAATATGTAACTGCTCTGTGTCCATGCTCACCCACCTCTACACCTCGGTCAGTCGCCCAGTCCAGCTACCTCTACAAATGGCCATGGGGGAGAAAACCACTCAGCTAATCGACCTAAGTGATCCACCAGTTTGACAAGCAGCGGATGAATCTTGCCTGAGTCGTCCAATATTGACTGCCTGTGCTGGGAATCCAGCATTTGCACATTATTATTATTTAGTATTTATTTAGCGCCTACATCTTCCGCAGCACTGTACAGAGTATATTGTCTTGTCACTAACTGTCACTTAAAGGAGCTCACAATCTAGTCCCTGCCATGGTCTTATGTCTGTATGTATTATGTAGTGTGTGTATCGTACTCTAGGGCCAATTTAGGGGGAAGCCAATTAACTTATCTGTATGTTTTTGGAATGCTTGAGGAAATCGAAGTGCCTGAAGGAAACCCAAGCCGATACAGGGAAAACATAAAAACTCTTTGCAGATGTTGACCTGGCTGGGATTTGAACCTGGGACCCAGCGCTACAAGGCGAGAGCGCTAACCACTACGCCAGCGTGCTGCCCATGTACGCCCCTGATGTGCAAATGCTGCATTACCGGCACAAGCAGTCCTTATTGGACAACTCAGTCAACATTCATCAAGCTTGTGGACAGAGCTTTACAGTATAGCAACATATTCAACCACACTCCTAACAAAGGTGTGTGTTCAAACATGGGCATGAAATATCAGCAATTGAATATTTGACATTTTTACATTATTATACAGTCCACTATTGTAAATTATCGGGTAATTTACTGATATTCTACCATCACCCTCTGTACTTCACACTATTCAATGTGACGATACAATTTTTATACAATCTTACAAACATCCATGTACTATAAACACCGATAAGTTTACTGTGACTTGAATGTATATTTTTCAGGTAGTGTCTAAAGGTGCGTACACACGCCGGACTGGAGGCAACGACGGGTCCGTCGTTACCTCCCGCTGGGTGGGCGTGCCAACGACAGTCCGGCGTGTGTACGCACTGTCGGCGGACTGATACGGCTGCTTCTGAGCGATCCGCCCGGCGGATCGCTCAGAAGCAGCCGTATCAGTCCGCCGACAGTGCGTACACACGCCGGACTGTTGTTGGCACGCCCACCCAGCAGGAGGTAACGACGGACCCGTCGTTGCCTCCAGTCCGGTGTGTGTACACACCTTTATACTACATAAAAGTAGTAAGATTGGAGATTGATTGTACAGTCAGACTGCATACAGTGTGACCATCCTTTACTCTCAAATGAACTCTCCTCTATCTAAAGCAGGGATCTCAAACTCAATTTACCTGGGGGCCGCAGGAAGCAAAGTCAGGATGAGGCTGGGCCGCATAAGGAATTTCACAATCGCGGCGCATCGCCGCCTCTGCCCGCCGCTCTCACTCTTCCTTCACAGAGAGGGGCGGGGAGAGGCAGCGATCCGTGAAGCGATTGACATCAGGAGGGGCAGAGCTGAAGCTGAAAGCTCTGCCCCTTCTAGGAAATGCCGGCGGATTGCCCCCCGGGCGATTTGGGGACTCTGCAGCCCTCGTTTAGCGGCGGGAATGCAGCGGATTACTTGGGAGCACTGAAGCGAACTATAAGGAAGCTTTTGCCAGCGAAAGCCACAAAATATTGTATCGAGGGCCGCAAATGGCCCGCGGGCCGCGAGTTTGAGACCCCTGATCTAAAGCCTAATACACACAATGAGATCTTATTGCTGATTTACTGCCGGATCTAGTATGTCCAGCATGACCATTCTTATTTACAATCGATTTTCCTTGGACGTGAATGGAAAATCGATCGGAAATCAGATCGGCCATGCTGGAAATAGTTGATCTGGCAGCACATCTGCCCGGAAAATCTCATTTTGCGTATTAGGTATTAGCCTAATACGAACAACACACACTACAGCCTGGAGTACGAACTACAATGTAGCCAACCTCTGCTGCACTACTTCTCCCAGCAAGCTGCTATAGATCCGCACATCCACTGCAGCAGCAGCACGATTATTCAATTCTACCATCCCCATATTCTCTCTCCCGCACACCTCTGGTATTTATAAGTGTCGGTGAGGCCATAGATGACAATGTAAAGGACCTTCTCTCTGCCTGCCCTCCCAAGGAACAATTACAAATGAACACCTCACTAGCTCTCCTCTTAAAATCCTTTGGGATACTCAGGAAATGCAGAAGGGGGCGGAGAGGTAGTGCATCCAAAAATAAACACCAGGGAAGCAACACCAGGCAAAGGATAACAAGTTTGACAGTGCAGTCTAAAAAACATCCCCAGCAAAGCTCAATCACAGCCACACTCTGAAATGCCAGATCGATAAATAATAAGACTGCAACTATACATGACCTAATAGAGCTCTCTGATTTGACCTTTTTGACAGAGACCTGGCTTGGGAAGCATGCAGGCCCAACTCTTGAAGCAACCGTGCCGACCAATTATTCAGTCTTGCACTGTGAGAGACAAGTCCGCAAGGGTGGGGGGGTTGCCATATGCTTCAGATCTTCTTTGAACATAAGGCCCCTGCCCATAGGCCCCACTGAAACCTTTGAATGTCTTGCAGCTCAACTGTCAGCAGAAGTAAACATCAACATATTGCTCATATACCGCCCCCCAAAAAATGGTCCAGCCTTTCTTAAGGAAATATCTGAACTCTTATCCTGCGTAACAGTGGAACATCCTATATGGATCATCCTGGGAGACTTCAATGCATGGGTGGATGATCACGACTCCCAGCTAGGAAGTGAACTACTTCTCATAATGAGTGAACTGGGTCTCTCTCAGGCTGTCAACCTCCCCACCCACACGAAAGGGCACACCCTGGATCTTATATTTCATTCCGGACTTTTAATATCACACATGGATATAAACCCAGTGGTATGGTCAGACCACCACACCATCCACTTCTCTCTGACAGCACCAGCGATAAAACACAGAGGGAAAGAACTCATAAAATACCGTTCACTGAAAGATGTCTCACCCCAGCACGTTCAGAATATCCTCAACTTTGACGCATTAACCAATCATTGCGCAGTCCCCAGACTCCATGGTCCTGATATACAACCATGCAGTGTCATCTGCCTATGACGCCCTCGCTCCAGTTCGCATCAAACGATCTACACCACTTCACCATGCACGGTGGTTTGACAGCTCACTAAAGGACATAAAGAAAGAAGTGCGCAGACTAGAAAGGAAGTGGCGAAAATCTCAGAATTCAAAAGATAAACACACCCTTGTCTCTCACCTGGAAAGCTACCAAAATGCGATCACCAAGAAAAAATCCTCCTACCTATCACAGGAGATCGCAAAGGCCGCCAGCAGGGAGGTTTCCTAACTCTCTAAAAGAAGGAATCATCAAGCCCCTTCTTAAAAAACCTTCCATGGATCCAGATGCTATGAGCAGCTACAGGCCTGTCTCCAACCTCCCCTTCTTAGGTAAAGTTATTGAAAAGGCTGAAAAGCCACCTGTTTAGCCTGGCATTTCCAGATTTATAAAATTCTTCCTCTGTACCACGATGGTCTGAGCCATGCTTATGCGCTTTGAGTCCCACGGGAGAAAAGCGCTTTACAAATGTTATTTGTTGTTGTTGTTGTAAAGGCACACCAGTAAATTCAGGAGGTGCCTGATAAAGTAGCGCTGCCAGATCCCCTTATGAATAGCCTTCTTTTTTAGGCTCAGGTGCCAACTATCTTTTGACTTAACATCTCCGGCACATTGATTGTAGTCGAACGTAGATTGATAGTCCATAGCACTATAATAAATCATATTGGGTGGCAATCTATACTTGCATGGGCACCTCTATACAGAACACATCACATAACTGGATGCAACAACAGTTACAACTCACTCCTAGCTCTGCTGAGATGGAGTGGTTCTGAAAAGACCTGCTGCCACCATTACAAAAATTAAAATAAGCAGAACAAAAAAAATAATTATATCACTGCAGAGTAATACTATTATCTGGATTGAATAAAAAAAAACAAAAAACTAGTTTTATAAATGAAAGTAGGTTTGGTAACCAGGATTAGAGTCTTACCTTGAATTTATCTGTGTAAATCCAGGAGCAGCTGTATCTGCAGGTATGCCTGTCGTCTTCCACAGTTTGTGTTCCAATACACTGCTTCTTTTCACACAGGACAGCCCCAGCACACACTGAGCATGCACAGGATTTCAGAGGGAAGGGGAGGGAGAGGGAGTGTAGGGGAGTGGAGTTTGCACAGTCTGAGGTGTGGAGATAAAGATAAGATTACCTGTGCAATGATTACAAGTAGAACATGGCAGTTCCCATTGTATAACAGCAATAAATATTTTTATACAGATGAAGCTGTTTGCTGCTAGTTTACTGTGTAAACCATCTAAACTTAACTAAACTAAATAAAGACAAGTTACTTGTTATAGTTAGTTTTTCACCTCGGATCCGCTTTAAGTAGCAGCACATTGATCAGGTGATCTTTCAGGAAGTTCCTATAGTTCCATCTGCTGGTGATCCAGGGAACTGCAAAGTTCTCAGCAACACGGGAGACACCTGCTGGCTGATCGTGGAAGTCCACAGCGCAGTTTATCAGAAAAACCACCAGCAGGATAACAGAGACAACGATCATAACAGTGCCTTAGAAGAGATCTAATTAACATGTATAAATATGTCAGAGGGCAATATAAAATCTTGGCGGATTAGGTTTTTGTCCCTGGGCTTTTACAAAGGACTAGAGGACATGATCTGAATCAGAATAATTTATTTTGGCAAGTACAAAGGGCAGCACCCGATCGACGGTTTCATGGAGCCGGCATCCAGCAAAGCCAAAGGTTTCCCGATCAGCGTGGTGTCCTACCTCAGTCGAGCCCTGATCTCCTGAGTCGCATCGGTGGACTCTTCAAGGCCTGTACCTGCACAGACAATGGACCCAGGCAGCGGCAAGGTGGGAAAAAAAACTCCAGGTCCCAGACTCCCCGTGACCTGCACCAATGTACCAGGCTACAGGGGACCACACTGCACACCTTCAGGGGGGAAACAAACTGAATTGGTAGGAAAAAGGGAAGAAAAACAAGAAAATGCCAGAATCCTGGGGCCATGGATGCCAATTAAGGTGCCATCTTCCTGAATGGCATCTGCACATGGAGGAAAAAAGTTTTATACATTTATTCAGGAAAGGGTTCTTTACAGTAAGAGTGATTAATATGTGGAATGCATTGACACAGAAAGTGGTTATGGTAAAGTCTATATCTGCGTTTAAATGGGACTTAGATGCTTTCCTTGTGTTGAAAGACATCCATGGCTATAATTACTAGGTAATGCCTGGTGATATTGATCCAGGGATTTTATCTGCCTGCCATTTGGAGTCAGGAAGGGACTAATTGGACCATGCCTTGTAAGGGTTTTTTGCCTTCCTCTGGATCAACAGGGATATGTGAGGGTGCAGGCTGTTATACTTTATTTTCTGGTTGAACTTGATGAACGTATGTCTTTTTTTCAACCCTAATAACTACGTAATTATATGGATTGTCTTGGAAGAAAAGTCTTTTCCAGCACCATTATGGTATTTTGGGGGTATGAGTGGTGTCCCCGTCTTGAACTGTAATGTATTCATTGCTTAATATTACAATTACTTTTACTATTCAAGCAAGATGTTTTGAATCAGGATGATATGATTTGTTGGCTAACTTAAAAGAAAGAAAGTTTTTCTTTTAAGTTAGCCAATAAATGGTGTTTTTCTGATTCTTGCTTTTTTTAATAGCAAACACGGTACTTAAAAGAAAGAAAGTTTTTCTTTTAAGTTAGCCAATAAATGGTGTTTTTCTGATTCTTGCTTTTTTTGATGGTCCTTCTCAAAAAATTCGCATATTGTGATAAAGTTCATTATTTTCTGTAATGTACTGATAAACATTAGACTTTCATATATTTTAGATTCATTACACACAACTGAAGTAGTTCAAGCCTTTTATTGTTTTAATATTGATGATTTTGGCATACAGCTCATGAAAACCCAAAATTCCTATCTCAAAAAATTAGCATATCATGAAAAGGTTCTGTAAACAAGCTATTAACCTAATCATCTGAATCAACGAATTAACTCTAAACACCTGCAAAAGATTCCTCAGGCTTTTAAAAACTCCCAGCCTGGTTCATTACTCAAAACCGAAATCATGGGTAAGACTGCCGACCTGACTGCTGTCCAGAAGGCCATCATTGACACCCTCAAGCAAGAGGGTAAGACACAGAAAGAAATTTATGAACGAATAGGCTGTTCCCAGAGTGCTGTATCAAGGCACCTCAGTGGGAAGTCTGTGGGAAGGAAAAAGTGTGGCAGAAAATGCTGCACAACGAGAAGAGGTGACCGGACCCTGAGGAAGATTGTGGAGAAGGACCGATTCCAGACCTTGGGGGACCTGCAGAAGCAGTGGACTGAGTCTGGAGTAGAAACATCCAGAGCCACCGTGTACAGGCGTGTGCAGGAAATGGGCTACAGGTGCCGCATTCCCCAGGTCAAGCCACTTTTGAACCAGAAACAGCGGCAGAAGCGCCTGACCTGGGCTACAGAGAAGCAGCACTGGACTGTTGCTCAGTGGTCCAAAGTACTTTTTTCGGATGAAAGCAACTTTTGCATGTCATTCGGAAATCAAGGGCCAAAGTCTGGAGGAAGACTGGGGAGAGTTTGAAATACTGAAATGCCTGAAGTCCAGTGTCAAGTACCCACAGTCAGTGATGGTCTGGGGTGCCATGTCAGCTGCTGGTGTTGGTCCACTGTGTTTTATCAAGGGCAGGGTCAATGCAGCAAGCTATCAGGAGATTTTGGAGCACTTCATGGTTCCATCTGCTGAAAAGCTTTATTTTATGGAGATGATTTCATTTTTCAGCACGACCTGGCACCTGCTCACAGTGCCAAAAGCACTGGTAAATGGTTTACTGACCATGGTATTACTGTGCTCAATTGGCCTGCCAATTGATTATAAAGTTGATTATAAAGTTGTTTTCATTTTTGGTAATGATGTTGTCAAGAAAATCGTTATTGATGAAGGATTTGAGCGTGATGTTCAGATCTGGGGTAGGATCAGTAGTCAACAGTTCGTAGTGTGCTGTATTCCCTAGGAGCCTGTTAGCCTCCTCTATGTTATCTACCCGATTCAGGATGACGATGCCCCCTCCCTTATCGGCCGGTTTTAAGACCAGATCATGATTTTTGGACAGGGATTTCAGGGCAGTGGACTCGGAGGGGTTGAGGTTGGGCTTCAGAGATGTTGGTTGATCTTGGATCATTTGGAGGTCATTAACCACTTCACCACTGAGGGGTTTTACCCCCTGAGCACCAGAGCAATTTTCACCTTTCAGCGCTCCTTCCATTCATTCGTCTATAACTTTATCATTACTTATCGCAATGAAATGAACTATATCTTGTTTTTTCCGCCACCAATTAGGCTTTCTTTAGGTGGGACATTATGCCAAGAATTATTTTTTTCTAAATGTGTTTTAATGGGAAAATAGGAAAAATGTGGGGAAAAAAATAATTATTTTTCAGTTTTCGGCCATTATAGTTTTTAAATAATGCATGCTACTGTAATTAAAACCCATGAAACGTATTTGCCCTTTTGTCCCGGTTATAAAACCATTTAAATTATGTCCCTATCACAATGTTTGGTGCCAATATTTTATTTGGAAATAAAGGTGCATTTTTTTCAGTTTTGCGTCCATCCCTAATTACAAGCCCATGGTTTATAAAGTAACAGTGTTATACCCTCTTGACATAAATATTTAAAAAGTTCAGTCCCTAAGGTAACTATTTATGTATTTTTTTTAATTGTAAATTTTTTAAAATTTTTTTAATTACAAAAAAAAAAAAAAATGGGGAGTGTGGGAGGTAATGAGTTAATTTTATGTGTAAAAGTCATTTATTTGTATGTGAAAAATGTGTAGGGTGTAGTTTACTATTTGGCCACAAGAAGGCCACAGTAACTTTTTGTTTTAATGCGACCTCCAAGCTTCCTTCCGGAAGCTTGGAGGAAGAATAAGGAGGCTGGACACGTGAGTTTTTTCTCACAATGATCGCGCTGCCCATAGGAGAGCAGCTGATCATTGCGGGGCTTAGATCAACGAACGGGAATGGATTTTCCCGTTCATTGATCTCTGGGCGAGCGGGCGGCGGCGGTTTTACTAGCGGCGGGCGGCGTGTTTACGAGCGGGAGCGCGGGCAGCGTCGGGAACGCGGAAAGTACGTGTTTCTCCGTCCCTGGTTTTTAAAGGATGGAAAAAGGGGCGGAGAAATACGTACGCGCGGGGGTAAAGTGGTTAAGGACCATAGAATAAAAAGTTTCTATGTAATTACCTTTTGAGGCCACGGGGTAAAAACGTGACCTCCCTTTCAGTGAGGTGGCGATGTATTTCTCAGTCTCTATTTCTGGAATATTGGCAGTAACTGTGGGCAATGTATCAATATTAGTAATAATTAACATGGTGGGGTCCGTATTGATCGATGGTTTATGCTTTTTGATGGCGAAGTGCCTTTTTAGAGTCAGTTTGCGTATATAGCTGTTTAGATCTGAAAAAAGCTCAAACCAATTGGCCTGGTTAGTAGGGCAGAATGATAGTCCTCTTTCTAGTAGTTTGGTTTCATTAGTCGTGAGAATGTGGTCTGATAGATTAAAAATGCTTTTATTTGCAAGGGGTTGTTGGTGGGGTGGTATATTGTTTAGACCTTGTTTCTTTTTTTCCTTTCTTTCAAGTTCCTCTTTTTCTGAATCTGATAGTTGTTTTTTGTTGATGGGTTGCTGGATAACCCGTTCTGAACGGGGGCTGGGTAACTGTGTGGAGAGGATGTTCTGAGGGAAGTTCTAAAAAAGAGGAAGTGAGGGTATTGTTAGCAGGATCATTGTTGGTTTTGGTTTTGTCTGGTATTGGTTGAAAAAAAAGGTTTTCATGGTCATCTGGTGCATGTGGGCATTCAGTATTTTGGTGGCCGAGATCTGGCTGTTGGTATCTGATGTCTGTGATGTGAGATGGACGGAAAAAGTGAGGAATTCAGAGTCAGAATTGCAACTGTTGTCCTGGGTGTCTGTGGTTGGCGAATTTGGAGTGGTATTCGAAGGGGAGGTGGGGTTCTTATTACCGAGAACTCCTGTTGTAGATACATTAGGAACTGTCTGTGATGGAGGGGGTCCATTGGGTGAGAAGTTACAGTCAGATTTGGGAATGGGTGGTATGGCTGGGTCACTGCCGGCTCGAGCCCGGGGGCTGGAGGTGTTTGAGGAGTTATTGATTTGGCATGATGTGTTGTTTTTCTGGCGTTGGGTCTTAGGTGCAGGCATGTGGATATTATTGTGGGTGGGCAGTGCTTGCCCAATTGCTAGAATAGGTGTGGGGGTGGTATCAATTACAGCGGATGTAATGGTCGTGTCCATGAGTGGTGTTAGTGGGGATTAGTGCTGTTTGACCAGTGGTTGGTGGTGGTAGGATGGGGAGAGGTGGGTAAGGAGGATATCTGAATAGGGGTGGAGGAATGTGAATGCTCATGAGTGGGACCGGAGGTGGTGGTGGGATAGTGTTTGGCGGCTGAGCACCCGGGACGGGACGTGGTCTGCGTTCCCTCTCGCGGTGCTCAGCATATGCCAGTCTATCTGTGTTAAGTTTTTTCAACTTGGCCTCAATGGTATAGCGTTCAAATCTTTTCAATCGTGTGATGAGCTTGGACATAAGCGGATGGTATTGATCGCTTCTAGAATGCAGTAGAATGCAGAAACTCCCTGCATTCGGAAATGATTGGCTGTAGTTCGAAAATTAGGGACTCTCTTTTGGCTATTAACCTTTCCATCATGCCTTTAGTGCAACTTTCTAGATACTCATACCAGTCTGCACTAAATGTTAAGTCTTTGGGGAAGGCAGTGAGGGTTCTAATTCTGATACCGTCGGGCGAGATTTTTTCATTAATGTACGTTTGTTGCATTGCGATGTCGGCTAGATGAAAAAAACTCGTCTTTTAGGGAAGTTTCTAGTTAAAGGAAGGTTGGCTTGAGGTCCACATTGTTGTCTATCGAAGTGCATGTTGGTGGTGCAGGATCCGATGTGGTATTCCCAATAGGTGTACGCTTGAATTGAGCCAAGAGATTATCCCTTTGGGAGGCTCTATCCTCAATAAAATTCATTTTTCGGGCTTCAATCGGTGGTATAGGTGCCTTTCCAAGCATGGAGCGGCCAAAGCAAGCTTGTAGGGAGATACAAAAGAGAGCCCAATATAGTGTAGTATGCGGAGGGTAAGTTGGTACAATGAAAAGGTGAGACAAATATACTCACAAACACGGGTCACCGCTAAGGCAACCACTGTAAATGCAGGTGAGGAGATTAGGCCTGTCCTCACTCAGGGCTAAAAAGTCACTCTCTGTAGAAAGGAAGAAAGAAAGGGGTGGGTCCCCTTCCACCAAGGGTGGACGCTTATGAACTTGTGGGTAAACAGAAGCGCCAGCAGGATAAAAACCCTTGTTAAAAGTTTTTAAAATATGCTGGGAGGCAGTGGTGGACTAACCTCCAAAAAGCAGACTAGACAACTGTCTGGCATAAATAAATAAATATTTTATTGGTACCCCATTAGATGCAACGTGTTTCGCAGGTCTAAGCCTGCTTCATTAGGCAATAGGTAGGGGATAAAACTGTAACCAAAGGCATAAAATACAATGTTGTAAGGAGCCACATAAAACGCATAAACCGCAACAATGGATCATATGTACATACAAAATTCTTATGAAGTACAGACATTTGAAATTAATGAAGTGTCCAAAGGTAGTACCTAGGATACAGAGTACTGCATATTGTATTCCATGTGGTAGAGCTGCAAGATAGGGCATATAGTGCCAATATGCACTATCTTGTAGCTCTACCACATGGAATACAATATGCAGTACTCTGTATCCTAGGTACTACCTTTGGACACTTCATTAATTTCAAATGTCTGTACTTCATAAGAATTTTGTATGTACATATGATCCATTGTTGCGTTTTATGTGGCTCCTTACAACATTTTGCATCTAATGGGGTACCAATAAAATATTTATTTATTTATGCCAGACATTTGTCTAGTCTGCTTTTTGGAGGTAAGTCCACCACTGCCTCCCAGCATATTTTAAAAACTTTTAACAAGTGTTTTTATCCTGCTGGCGCCTTTGTTGAAAGAGATTGTGAAGAGGAGATCAGAGAGGTCTGAGGAGATCCAGGCCAGGGCACTGACATAGATCCCTAAGGCCTGTAGGGATTGAAGGAGGAAGGTATGGTCAACAGTATCAGATGCTGAGGAAAGGTCAAAGAGTAGCAGGATGGAGTAGTTGCCTTCAGATTTGGCAATGGTAAGGTCATTTACTACCTTGACAAGAGCTGTTTCAGTTGAGTGGGCAGGACGGAATCCAGATTGTAGGGGGTTGAGTAGGGAGTTGGTGTTGAGGTAGTGCATGATGCGTCTGTGGATCAGGCGTTCGAGAAGCTTTGAAGCAAAAGGGAGGAGGGAGATTGGGCGGTAGTTGGAGGGTAGGGAGGGGTTGAGTGAGGAGTAAGTACAGTGGCCTTTTTAAAAGCTGAGAGGAAGGTGCTGGTGGAGAGGGAGAGGTTGAACAAAGAGGTGAGGACCAAGGAAGTGGGGTCAGAGGGGTCAGAAAGGATGGGGATGAGGGTGGAGGAGGTGGCAGGGAAAGTGGCAAGTAATAGATTCACTTTGTCAATGGTGGCAGGAGTGAAGGAGGTGAGGGGGGGGAGGTGCATAGGAACAGTCTAGAAGGAGGAAGTGAGGGGGGGGCATGGGGAGGCCTGGACAGAGGAGGGTAGTTAGGGGGTCGGGCATGGCAGAGGCCTGGGAGGAAGTGGAGGGAATTGAAGACTGTAGGATGGAGATTTCACTTTGGATAGCTGCAATTTTACCAGTGAAGTGGGTGACAAAATCATTGGCTGAGAGGGTGGAGATGGGGGAGGAGTTAAAGGTGGTGAAGAGACATTAAGGGGGGCAGGCGCTTGAGTTCCGATCAGGGCTGCAAAATACTTTTGATCAGCTTCTGATTGGAAAGTTTCAGTTTAGCTTTCTAATACAGGAAATCAGGATTGGGACATGATATTAAAGAGGAACTGTAACGACAAAATGGCCCCTGGGGGGTACTCACCTCGGGTGGGGGAAGCCTCAGGATCCTAATGAGGCTTCCCACACCGTCCTGCGTCCCTCGGGGGTCTCGCTGTAGCCCTCCGTACAGCCGTGACGCAATATTTACCTTCCTGGCTCCTGCGCAGGCGCTCTGATGGCTGTCGGCGCCGAAGTAGGCGGAAATACCCGATCGCCGTCGGGTCTGCTCTACTGCGCAGGCGCAAGTTTCCGGCGCCTGCGCAGTAGAGCGGACCCGACGGAGATCGGGTATTTCTGTCTATTTCCGTGCCGAAAGTCGCCACAGCGCCCCCGCTGGAGCCAGCAAAGGTAAATATTGAAGCTACAGTCGGCTCTGTCGCCGGCTGTTCGGAGGGCTGCAGCGAGACCCCCGTGGGACAGAGGACGGCGTGGGAAGCCTCATTAGGATCCGGAGGCTTCCCCCACCCGAGGTGAGTACCCCCCAGGGGAGGTTTTTGTTGTTACAGAGTCTCTTTAAGCTCTGCCGCTCGTTTCCCTTTCCTGAGGTTGCGTGTGTTGTTGGTGTGCCAGGGTTGGGGTTTTGGAGAGTTGTTGGGGCAAAAGATTAGGGGGACAGCTTCATTGAAGGCTGATAAGAGGGCCATATTATATTGTGCTACTGCTTGATTTGGACATGACAACTTGGGGAGGGTGGAGGAGAGGGAGAGGAGGGGGCCAGCTAGGATGGTTGGGTTCAGATTGCGCAGATCTCTTTGCCATCAACCATGCTGGCTGGGTGGGTGGAAGGGGAGGCGGAGGAAGGGGAGAGGGTGATAGTGAGGAGGTGATGATCAGAGAGAAGGAAGGATGTAATGTCCAGGTTGGTGAGGGTGGCGGATTTGGAGAAGATGAGGTCGAAAATATGACCAGCAGAGTGGGTGGGGAAGTTTGCGTGCTGGGAGAAGCCAAGGGAGTTGGCGACTGATTGGTGGCAGGAGTGTTGTGTGCATCTATAAAAATATTGAAGTCCCCAAGGATGATGGTAGGGAGGTCGGATGACAGAATACGGGGTAGCCAGGAGGCCAGGCTGTCAAGGAAGTGAGATGTGGAGCCAGATGGGGGGCGGTATAGGACTGCAATGATGGCTGGAAGGGGATGGGGATGGTAGAGGCAGATTGCATGGGCCTCAAAGGATAAGAAGTGCAGGTGGGGGGGGGGGGTAAGAGGACCCAGAAGGTGCATAATGGAGAGAGGATCAAGCCCACCCCTCCGGCAGCAGCAGTACAGTCAGAGAGTGTGAGCCATGTCTTTGTGAGGGTGAGGGAGGTGAGGGGTTTGGAGAGGAAGAGCTCATGAATTGATCTGAGTTTATTGCGGGTAGACCTGGCATTCCAGAGGCCGCAGGAGATAGGGAAAGAGTGTCTAGAGGTAGGACGGAAGGGAATGAGGTTATGCCGAGGGGGTCTGTGGGTGTGGGAAGAGTGTGGAGAGGATGAGTGGGAGGTGTGTGGGGTTAAGGGCCGAGTGGGAGTTTAAAGAGAACACGAGGTGGGTTCTTAGAATCCTATTAGCACACAGGGGCTGGGTCTGCATATAATGCCCAGCCTCTGTTGCTATACTGTCTCCCCCAGTCTCCCCCCTGCACTCTGCTATGCCCCCCAAACTAAACTGCCGTGCTAGCGACACACAGCGTGTCGCCAGCAGGCTGTTTACATGTGCATCGTCACTCTCGCTACTCCCCCGCCTCCTGTATTGTGCCGCTCCCCGCCCGCATCGCTTCCCTCCCTGCTTATTGGAGGGAAGGGATGTGGCGGGGAGCGGCACAATACAGGAGGTAGGGGAGCAGCACATGTAAACAGCCTGCTGGCGACACGCTGTGTGTCGCTAGCACAGCGGTTTAGTTTGAGGGGCATAGCAGAGCGCAGGGGGGAGACTGGGGGAGACAGTATAGCAACAGAGGCTGGGCAGTATATGCATATCTAGCCTCTGTGTGCTAATAAGATTCTAAGAACCCACCTCGGGCTCTCTTTAAGGATGGAAGGGGAGAGGACACGGGGAAACAGGAGGGGAATGAGGTGTAGAAGGAGGTGGAGGTAGATCACATGGTGGAAAGAGGGTGTGAGATGGGGAGGGAGATGACAGGGGAATGGTGGAGGGGTCAGGGAGTGGGTAAGAGGGAAGGGGGTACATTTTGTGCTGAGTAAATAAATAGGTTGGGGTATGGAGGGTGGGAACTTAGACAAGAGGGCAACAGTCAGACCAGGATGAGATAATCATCACCAGTGATGTGGCTGAAGGGGTTCAGCAAAGTTGCACTGATAATCAATCTGGGATGGAGGGGTACACAGGAGATCAGCAGTGGTGAAGTCGGCAGAAGGTCCATGGCAAAAGATCCAGCCGTAGACGATTGGTGAATGGGGTGTCCGGTTGGTGATGATATAACTTGTCTGGAGGTGAGCGATGGATCAGCCATCTGGGAGGTCAGCAGTGGAGCAGGCAGCGAGGATCAGCAGTGATGGGAATGGTGACACCATCAGTAGTATGGTCAGCAGGTGTGCAGAGCTATAAATTTAGCTGGTGTATGTTGAAGATGGTTATGAGGGTACCCCTCTATGCAAGGTATTAGAAAATCAGAAGATCAACAGCACAAAGTTTTGTGCTAGTTCTCTTCTGTTTCCTTCTGGTAACTAGTAGACTAATTCTGGATATCTAAAGTACCCTTAAAATTGATTCCCTTAAAGAGGAACTCCAGTGAAAATAATGTAGTAAAATAAGTGCTTCATTTTTTACCATAATTATGTATAAATGATTTAGTCAGTGTTTGCTCATTGTAAAATATTTCCTCTCGCAGATTCACATTCTGACATGTATTACATGGTGACATTGTTACTGTGGGCAGGTTATGTAGCTGCTCCTAGCTGTTTTGGCTGTTAGAGACAGCTGTAAACAGCTAATTCCTGTCCGTGAACATTGTTACATTGTGGCAGTTTGCCCAGAGTACCGCGGTACTCAGAGCTTTTTGTGGGAGGGGTTTCAGCACCCCCTGATGGTCTGTTTGTGAAATGCAATAGATTTGTCATGTAAAAGGGGGTATCAGCTACTGATTGGGATAAAGTTCAATTCTAGGTTGGAGTTTCTCTTTAAATTTATACACTGCTGACGAAGGATCATTGCTGACCATATGGTCTGTTAATATAGCCCTGGCTGGATTGATGCTAGCAGGCAAACTGATTTCAGGTGTGAATATACTCAGAGGCGTATCTGGGTAATAAAGCGCCTATGGCAAACACTTAAATTGCGCCCCCCCCCCCCCCCCGGCAGTCAGATCCCCTTTCCTCTGTAAAAACAGCATCCTTTCTCAAGTTCATTGTCTATGGTTAAGTAACAGCTTGTACTGTACACACTGGGGGTAGCAAGGATCATCACACACTGCAGCTAGTTTACTATCAATACAGGCACAGAGTAACAGCTTGTACTGTACATACTGGAGATAGAAGAGATTAGCACACACTGCAGCTAGTTTACTATCAGCACAGGCACAGAGTAACAGATTATACTGTACATACTGGAGGTAGCAAATATCAGCACACACTGCAGCTAGTTTACTATCAGCACAGGCACAGAGTAACAGATTATACTGTACATACTGGAGGTAGCAAATATCAGCACACACTGCAGCTTGTTTACTATCAGTACAGGCACAGAGTAACAGCTCATTATGTACATACTGGAGGTAGCAGAGATCAGCACATGCTGCAACTAGTTTTCTGTCAGTACAGGCACAGAGTAACAGCTTATACTGTACATACTGGGGGTAGCAGAGATCCGCACACACTGCAGCTAGTTTACTATCAGTACATGCCCAAAATAACAGCTTATACTGCACATACTGGGGGTAGCAGAGATCAGCACACACTGCAGCTAGTTTACAATCAGTACAGGCCCAGAGAAACAGCTTATACTGTACATACTGGAGGCAGCAGAGATCTGCACACGCTGCAGCTAGTTTACTATCAGTACAGGCCCAAAATAACAGCTTATACTGCACATACTGGGGATAGCAGAGATCAGCACACACTGCAGCTAGTTTACCATCAGTACAGGCCCAGAGTAACAGCTTATACTGTACATACTGGAGGCAGCAGAGATCTGCACACGCTGCAGTTAGTTTACTATCAGTACAGGCCCAAAATAACCACTTACTGCACAAACTGGGGGTTGCAGAGATCAGCATACACTACAACTAGTTTACCATCAGTACAGGTCCAAAATAACAGCTTATACTATACACACTGGGGGTAGCAGAGATCAGCACACACTGCAGCTAGTTTACAATCAGTACAGGCCCAGAGAAACAGCTTATACTGTACATACTGGAGGCAGCAGAGATCTGCACACGCTGCAGCTAGTTTACTATCAGTACAGGCCCAAAATAACAGCTTATACTGCACATACTGGGGGTAGCAGAGATCAGCACACACTGCAGCTAGTTTACCATCAGTACAGGCCCAGAGTAACAGCTTATACTGTACATACTGGAGGCAGCAGAGATCTGCACACGCTGCAGTTAGTTTACTATCAGTACAGGCCCAAAATAACCACTTACTGCACAAACTGGGGGTTGCAGAGATCAGCATACACTACAACTAGTTTACCATCAGTACAGGTCCAAAATAACAGCTTATACTGTACACACTGGGAATAGAAGCACACACTGCAATTAGTTTACCATCAGTACAGGCCCAGAGTAACAGCTTATACAGAACATACTGGGGGTAGCAGTTAGCTTACTATAAGTACAGGCACATGGGAGCCCACTTCTGTGAGTATATTAACTCCATATTACTATTGATGGGGAGGTAAAGAAGGGGTGCAACACTGGACACAAGGGAGGGTCAACACATACATTTACACACCGTACATTTATACTGTGCGCAGTCAGATACGCCACACATACAGCACACAATGCATGCATACAAGCAGCCATTTACACGCACGCACGCACGCACACACACACACACACACACACACACACACACCCTCCCTCTCTCTCTCTCTCTCTCTTTGCCCTCTTGCCAAATTCCAAATTGTAGACAACCTTTTTTTTATTATTCTCTGCACTGTTATAACGTCTGTCAGGTCCTTCCAGCGGTCTGTATCTCCTTTGACCACCCACCACACACACACACTGTACACCCACCCTACACACACACTGTATACCCACCCTACACACACTGTACACACACACACACATTTACACACAGATCCATACACACTGCACACACAGACACACACACACACGCAGTCATTTATACACACACACATGCAGCATACATACAGCAGCACCTCCAGCTCACAGCACTTCATCACACTGCTGTTTCCCGTGCATGAGTGTCTGTGCGCCTCTCTCCTCTTCTCCCGGCGTCCTCATTTTCCCGAGGGAGGGGGGAGCTGGACGGTCTCACATTCCTCCAGTTGCTCTCCTCAGCTCAGCAGGGCACAGAGCTGGAGGCTGGAGCTGCAAATTCCGAGCAGGGGGGAAATGTAGATCAGGCTCCAGCCTGATCTGAGAGTATATTTATTTTTATAAGTAGCAGCTTGTAGCGACTTCCCCCCTCCCCGCTGGTAAAAGTGGTGCGTCCCCTGTACCCAACACACGCACTTCTGACAGGAAGGCAACTGGGACAGCGGAAGTGCTCGCTGATCTGAGGCACTAAGGAGACAGCGGGCAGCACAGAAGAGGGGAAGGCATGGCACCCATGGGTGCTATGGCGCCCATGGCACTAGCCATATCTGCACCCCTCAAAATACGCCACTGAATATACTAGACACTAACCTCACAGAGGCAGGGCCAGTCTAAAGATATGCAAATGCTGACTAATGTAATAGGCAAATGGTAGCACAGGATGTAGCCCAATTATAAACACTTATCATTAAAGCAGCTACATGCTGCATAGAGGGAGGATATTGAAACATAGAGGGAGGATAATGAATCAGTTGCACATCATTAAAACAGCTAGATGCAGAATTTAAAATTGAAGCATAGAGGGAGGATATTAAATCAGTTGCATACCATTAACCCTTTCCCTGCCAAGCACCTACTACGTACGTGTTGGCCAGGAGATGCTGGCAACTGCCAACAACGTACTACATACGTTAATTGGCAATTTGGCTCCTGGGAAGCAACAGGGAGGTGCTTGGCAGGGAAAGGGTTAATGGTATGCAACTGATTTGATATCCTCCCTTTATGCTTCAATTTTAAATTCTGCTTCTAGCTGTTTATATGGTGTGTAACTGATTCAATATCCTCCCTCTATGCTTCAATATCCTCCCTCTATGCAATCATGTAGGTGCTTTAATAGAGGGAGGATAATTGGGGCTACATCCTGTGCTACCATTTGTTTATTTCATTAGTCAGCATTTGCATATCTTTAGACTGGCCCTGCCTCTGTGAGGTTATTGTCAAGTATATTCACACCTGAAATCAGTTTGCCTGCTAGTAGAAGTGAGTTCCTACTCCCTTCAAGGGTGGGAAGAAGAAAACATTCCTACGTGATTCACCTTGACAGCAGTAAAGATGCCAACATCACTGATAAATTTAAGAATATAAATCAGGGTGAGGTACAATTTTACATTAGGCAGGCATTGATTAAGGCCTCAATTCACTAAGCTTAACTCCTGTCTTTAATAACTCTTCTGAGCTGTTGTACAGTTATCACCGTGGTGATGTAATTGTGATAACTGTAAAACACCTCTAAAGAGTTATTGAAGACAGGAGTTAAGCTTAGTGAATTGAGGCCAATGTCATTTCTAAAGTAATGTGAAGAAAAGTGTATATATATATATATATATATATATATATATATATATATATATATACACTGTGTGTGTATGTATGTATATATATATATATATATATATATATATATATAGTCTCTGACATCCTTGGACAGCTCTTTGGTCTTTCCCATGTTGGAGAGTTTGGAGTTTGCTTGATTGATTGATTCTGTGGACAGGTGTCTTTGATACAGGTGACTAGTTAAGACAGGTGTCCTTAATGAGGGTGACTAATTGAGTAGAAGTGTCTAACCACTCTGTGGGAGCCAGAACTCTTAATGGTTGGTAGGGGTTCAAAAACTTATTTCACTTAATGAAATGCAAATCAGTTGCTATCTTTTATTTAAAGGGAAGGTCCAAGCAAAAAACAAAAAATGAGTTTCACTTACCTGGGGCTTCTACCAGCCCCATGTAGCCATCCTGTGCCCTCGTAGTCACTCACTGCTGCTCCAGTCCCCCGCTGGCAGCTTTCTGACCTCGGAGGTCAGGGCCGCATTGCATACATATTTACGCATTCCAGCTAGTGCAGGAACAAAAATGTATGCGTTGCACCACTAACGCGTAAAAATGTATATGTTAATGTTCCTGCACTAGCGGGAATGCGTAAAAATGTACACAATGCGGCCCTGACCTCCGAGGTCAGAAAGCTGCCAGCGGGAGACTGGAGCAGCAGTGAGTGACTACGAGGGCACAGGATGGCTACATGGGGCTGGTAGAAGCCCCAGGTAAGTTAAACTCATTTTTTTTTTTTTGCTTGGACCTTCCCTTTAAGGTTATTTTTTCGCTTTTCCTTTTGATGTGCTATCTGCCACTGTTAAAATAAACCTACAATTGAAATGATACTGTTCTGAGACTTTTCATTTCTTTGTCATTGGACAAACTTACAAAATCAGTGAGGGGTCAAATATATATATTCTCCTTGCAACTGTGTTCACCTTCATTGGCTTTGTACTTATTTTCTTACATTTTAATGTTTCATTACCTTATATTATATGATGGTTCTGCACAAAATACTCTTAAGTTGGTACGGTGAGATGAAAATTAAATATAAAAACAAATTTGGAAAGAATAATAAACACAAAATTTGCATGTGCATATGTATTCATGAAGCCCACCTGTATGCAGTCTAAAGCCTAATCTAGACGGAGCGATCTGGCGGCTCGATTAGCCGCTGGATCGCCTCTTCCGCATCCCCGCTCGTCCGCGCGTGCGTCGGATTCGATACCCGCTCGTCCCCGCTGGCGCCGCTTATCTTCCGCTCGATTCCCAGCTATTGTCCGCTCGCGGGGAATCGAGCGGCGGCGAAATCGGACCTGTCGGATCTTATCAATCGAGCCGCATCAGCGGCTCGATTGATAAGTAACATCGCTCTGTGTGTACCTAGCTTTAGTGTTGCATGATCTGTCAAGAAGGGCACTAATCAGAGAGACAGCACAGAGACCCTTCAGGAGTTAGTTTCACACCAGAGACTGGAGTTTATGTCCATAGAACCACAATAAGCCATACACACAATAGAGCTGAGCTTTAAGGAAGAGTGGCCAGAAGAAAAGCCATCACAAACCCAACACATTCCATCACCCCAAGAACACCATCCCCACAGTGAAACATTGTGGTGGCCTTTTTTTTATTCCTGTTAGCAAGAATTTTTACAAATAGTTTGATAGCCAGATTCAATAGTACAATAGGCCCCCTCCTTTATCAGAGCAGAAATATGAAATTCTAACATGCTACATAGCAACAGATTTCCTTCAGTTCCAGGATCCAGAATTGAATTTATGATTTCTAAAAGATGTAGCTGAAGTTGTTGTAAGATCAAAAGTTCTCTTATGTAAAACCATCTGGCCTTCAACTTTCCCAGGAGGAGCTTGTTCCCCACAGTGTTATGGAGTTCTCCAAGGATTCTGCTGCAGTCTGGGAAAGTTTGGGCATACCTAAGTATTTGATATAATCTTCATTTTTTCACTTAATTGTTTGATCTTCATGTTGGGTGGAGAGGTTGTAAAAGAGGTTGTAAAAGTTTTTATAGAATCCTTGCTATTGTTTATTGCTGCTCTGTGTGGCCACTGTCCACAGCACTTGAGCTGTTGTAGGAGACAGGTGTACAGCGCTGCTAGTGTGACATTATCTCACCCAATAGCCCTTTTAGGGGTTGCTATTTTTTTCTTTCTATTATTTTGCTGCTCTGTGTGTCCGCTGCCCACAACACTTGAGCTTTTGCAGACAGGTGTGCACTGCAGTGCTCCTATTGCTACAGTACCTCACCCAATAGCCCTTTTAAGGGCTGTTTTTTTTTTCTTTGTTTCCTTGTAATCTATCTGTCACCTGAGAGACAAGCACACTAATTAGTCATCTATATACACTTCTGCCTTGTGTGAAGCCTCACTGTCTGCCAATGCCTTTTATATTGGTGATTGTAGCATAAAAGCATAAACATATCTGACTGCCACCTGACCAGATTGAAGTGTTACTCCTTTACAAAAAACAAACCGGGACAGAGCTTGGCGCACTAGCTCCACTCTTCAACTTTCAACCTTCAAAGGTGTTTTCCCTCCTAGATGTCTCTTTTTGTTCTGATTCACCTTCCTGAGGATCAGGCCATAGTCATACACAAAGTCGGAGGTATCGAGGTACAGAGTAGCAAGGCAATATCGTAGTCCATAAATAGGCAGGGTCATACACATAAGTCAGATGTCAGTCATATTGTAAGGATAAGTTGTCAGGATCCGCACCGTCTAAAAATCTTCATTTATTACTAAATTTCATTAAAAAAGGCATACAACCGTGTGCCCGGTCGCCATGACACACGGAGTTTCAGAACATAGCTCTTTCATCAGATGGCACCACAAGCACACTAACACCATTCAACAAAATCACCCAATATATATACCCCAGAAGAGGACCTGATGGAAGACTACAGCCTTTACATATATGAATATTCATGATTAGTTAACAGCCAATAGGAATTGTCCAAATAGACTACTCTACATATCTCATGTAAAATACAATATATTAAACGTGTAGCAGCCTACATGTCTCAGCTTCATCATGCATATGACACTCAGAGGTGCTCGCCCACACTGAAAATGAGTGGTAGCACTTCACTCATTATATAAATATAAACAGCGGGGTCGATCAAACCCAAATAAAACCGAATCCACCGCTCTAATAGCCAATCACAAGCTTAGCTGCAACGTCCGCTCTCTAGACTTCAGTGAGCTGGCCAATGAGGCGCTGCGCTACAACGTCCGCTTTGGGACTGTTAGAGAATGCGATGAAAACGTTGCATGAGCCAATCCTGTGTCTCGCTACAGCGTCCGCCTTAGGACTACAGCGAGGCAACCAATCGGTGGGTGTGCCGATAACATCACATAGGCTGAAAAAAGAAAAATAAGAAGTTACCGCCCCTAACAGGGAGCGGACAAATCAAAACAGTGGCTACAACGTCCGCCACAAGACTGAAAGAACTCTAAAAAATATCTGAGTGGCGGCGAAACCGCATCAAAACATGCAGGAGCGTTCGCCCCCTAAGGGGCAGAAACCCAACTGCACTCATAATCAAAAACAGAAAGGGCAAAAGAGGGACATCACCATCATTGGCAGGCTCACTGAAGAATTTAAGCTGTATGCAAAAGGCACTCAGTCCTGTCAAATCCATCTACCCCCCAATTATGACTATACACATCAGGTAATCATGACCACTCAGGCCAAAATACTAGTAAGATCATAATCTCTATTTACACCTCTAGGCTCCAAAGTACACAAGACAAATAACATTTATATTGCGCTTTTCTCCTGGCGGACTCAAATCGCCAGAGCTGCAGCCACTAGGGCGCGCTCTATAGGCAGTAGCAGTGTTAGGGAAACTTGCCTAAGGTCTCCTACTGAATAGGTGCTGGCTTACTGAACAGGCAGAGCTGAGATTCGAACCCTGGTCTCCTGTGTCAGAGGCAGAGCCCTTAACCATTACACCATCCAGCCACTGACAAGGTATCTATCTTATTAATCCAATAGAGTTCCCTTTTAAGACGTAATTTGTCTGTCACCCCCCCCCCCTTCTCCGGATAGGGACCCCCTCTAACACCTGCACCCTAAGCTGCGATAATCTATGGCCACACTTAGTAAAATGTTCTGACACTGATGTTTCCAAACATTTATTCCTGATATTGGATTTATGGCATGCTATCCTATCCTTAAGGGCCTGAGTGGTCTTGCCCACATACCCAAACCCGCAGGGGCACTTTAGTAAATATACTACATACCTTGAATCACAGGAGAAATATACCCTAATTTTAAATTAAGTACCCCTGTGGGGATGGGTAAAAGTGTCACCCTTCGTAATATAACTACATAGATGGCAAGATAGACACGGATAAGTCCCACTGATGGACCCACATTCCTTCTGAGGACCCAGATAATTTTTGACAAGTAAATCTGTGAAGTGAAGGCGCTCGTTTATAGGACATTAAAGGAGGTTGATAAAATTCCTTGACATGAGGTAAACACTCTCTCCACTTTGTTAGATAACACATTATAGATTGTGACCCAGGGAATCCTATCATTTATGCCGACACCCCTCCGATATTGTCGTTTCCCAAGAATGGTCGTCATTCTAGTCCTTCTCTTATTTTCTCGACTTGTTAAGCAACCTATTGGATATCCATGAGCAAGAAATTTATATTTCATCTCTTCCAACCTAGTTTGTCTCTTGATTGGATCCTTAACAATAGTAGCCACTCTTTTTTTTTAAATTGTCCTTTTGGTATGTTGTCCTTGATGTGGGGTACATGGAAACTTGAGTAGTGCAATATGGAATTTCTATCCGTGGGTTTGATAAAAAGATCTGTTTCTAATTTCCCTTGACACTTAGTCACCCGTGTGTATAAAAAATTGACACTTTCATTACTACTCTCAATGCTAAGCTTAATCTCCGGACAAGATCTATGTAGATCCCCAACAAAGGCTTCTAGGCTCGAACGTGGCCCCTTCCATATGCAAAATATGTCGTCAATATAACCACGCCAAAGCAAAACATGTCTACTGAACAAAGGATTAGAGTAAACAAAAGCGTCCTCATAGAGGCCCATAAATAAATTTGCATGGGATGGAGCCACGTTTGAGCCTATTGCCATGCCTCTACGCTGCATATAAAATGTCTCCCCATGCAAAAAATTATTGTATCTTAACAAAAGATCTAACATCTTCAAGAGAAACTTCCGATGTCCCACATCAAAATCTGTGCTGATCTGCAGATAATGTTCCACCGCCTCTAAACCACCAGCATGTGGTATTGAGGTGTACAAGCTATGGACATACATGGTGACTAGTAGAGTCTTGTCACTTAAATCCAAAAAACTAGAGATGGCATTCAAATATTGTGGAGTGTCCCTCAGATAGGAATCAAGAGTCAAGACAATAGGTTTGAGTATTTTGTCTCAAAAAATGGCCATATTAGAAAAGATTGACCCCACACCGGACACTATGGGTCGACCAGGAGGACTGGTCAACCCCTTGTGGATTTTGGGTAACGTATATATAATTGGTATTCTTGGATTCTCAACTACCAGAAATTTCTTTAGATCCTTGTCAATGATCTGTGCATCTTCTGCTTTACTCAAGAGATTCTCAATCTCCTTCCGGATCATCATAGTTGGATCGGTCATCAATCCTTCGTAGACTTCTGCATAATCCAATTGGCTTTGAATCTCCTCCTTATACATAGCAGTGTCCATCAGCACAACGCCCCCCCTCCCTTGTCTGCTGCCCTTATGGTAACCCATTTAGCATTGCCAAGGAACTGATAGCCCTCCTTTCTTCCGTTGTTATATTGCTAGCAATGTGTCTCATTTTCTTTGCTTCAAAATCACACTGTAACTTTTGAATATCTTGATTCACATTCTTAATTAATCTATCGATGATCATGTGGCTAGGTGGTTGAAAAGAACTTCTGTTCTGCAAGCTCCATTCCTTCAAATTGATACTATTTGTGGTTTCATCCCGGGGAGTAGTAAAAAAAAGACCCCCCTGCAAAAAAATGTTTTAACTTAAAGAGACTCCTTAACAAAAATTTCAGCAGTATTTCTCCTATCCTACAAGTTCCTAAGGCTGTTCCATTGTGCTCTGGCTTACTGCAGCACTTTCTACTTACACCATCTCTGTAATAAATCAACTTATCTTTCCCCTGTCGGATTTGTCGGCTGTGTCTGGAAGGCTGCCAACTCTTCAGTAATGTGAACAAGTTAACTCCTTCCAAGCCCCTCCAGTGCTCCTGTGATGATTACTTAAGATCGGGATAGGAGGCGCCCGGTCTAGGAAGCGTCACAGTGTAGATAATACTGCAATGGATGGATACTCCAATCACTATAACATATGGAATAATAGGATAAAATAGTCCTACCTCACAGCGTATGGCAGGACATAAAGGCTCATAGGAGTCACGATTAGATATTCGAACTTTTTTTTTATGTTAACAATAGGTGCACTTCGACAACTTGAGTCACGAATCCGGGCGCCCGGATTCGTGACTCACAAGTTTCACAGGCACTTGTATTGACCTGAAGAAGCGGCGTTGAGCCGAGAAACGCGTTGTCGAAGTGCACCTATTGTTAAAATAAAAAAAAAAGTTCGAATATCTAATCGTGACTCCTATGAGCCTTTATGTCCTGCCATACGCTGTGAGGTAGGACTATTTTATCCTATTATTCCATATGTTATAGTGATTGGAGTATCCATCCATTGCAGTATTATCTACACTGTGACGCTTCCTAGACCGGGCGCCTCCTATCCCGATCTTAAGTAGTTACCCTCCCTCATATACACTGTATATCGAGGGTGATTTGAGTCGAGTTTCCCGACGAAAAATCATTTTTTACCAGGAGCAGCGACCAGCTGGGGAGCACAAGGCCGAGTGGAGACGGTACTTCTCCACCTGCTAACACAAGTGGTTGCCTTTGCTGCAACCCAGACTTGTGAGTATATATTTTGCTTGTTTGCACCTTATCCATATATACTAACGATATTGCACCAGAGTGGGCTCCCGGACCTGTTTGTGTTTTTCTCGTCACCTCCTGTGATGATTATTCTTCACAGACAATTTCCCTTGCTCTCACTGTCAGCTTGTCTGCTATCTGTGAGGTTGATAAACACAGACTGATAAACTGAACAAAGAATAGCTGGCTGAGGAGGAAGCTGCCTGGCAGGCTAACACTACTCCAGGCTCTAACACAGCTTGTCAAGCTTCATTGACACAGCTCTTTCAAAACTTGCACATAACCTCTGGAGACTGAATTCAATGTGTAACTCACTAAATTCTCTGTGTACTCACTGTGTATTAACTGAGTTCACTGCTCTGCTGATGTACTTCCTGTTTTGGTGGCCATCTTTTCTGTTTACAAAACAGTTTTTTTTACCCTCTTTATTGCAGCGGAGAGCAGCAAAAATATTACAGAGGGGGCTAGGAGATGACCCCAAACAGGCAGGGATGTTTGTTTATACTTCATTTTGTGAATACAGATTCTCTTTAATGTTTCTGTAAAACCTTGTGAGTTCCAAACCCAATTCAAAAAAATCCGGAAAAAAAGTAGGACAAAAAGATAGACCATAGTTTAGGATCTTATGTTCCGTATTTGTAAGATTATGATGTGAGATATTGATTACCAAATCAACTGGTATCACTTTCGATCCCTCAATTCCATCGTAGAGCTTGTTTTCTGTCTCCCTTTGTTTTTGTTTTTTTAGATCTGAATGCGAAAACTTTGATTGAATATTATAAAGATGGTGCAAACGAGCCCAGGTTGAGAGCCCAAAAGAATAGCGTCTGGGCTACATATGATAGTAGATTAACCAGGAGAATTGATATTAATTGTATTCATATGATGGGTGCAACAAGGGACCCACAGGGGGATGAAGTGAGATGACAGCCCCCCCAAAAAAGGGAGAACCTCCTACTGTGGGAGCGCTTCCTTCATATGTACGTGATACGGCCCATCTATTGACTATCTTGGAAGGTATTAGCATTCCAGCTGGTGCCTGACTTGTCACTCTCGATATCGAGGCCCTCTACTCGGAGGTCTCCCTGCGCACGTCCCCGGGCCACCGGTCGCCATTTTAGGCTGACAGTCACACATGGGGAGACCTCCGATGAGCCTGCCCTGATGATGCTGACGTCTTTGTCAGGGAAACCGGTCAGCAATTGAGGGCTCAGGGGACCACTACTGGCCGAGAGACATCACATAGGACGGATGAGTATTTCTGCACAAACTGTTTACAATGTAATGATTGCAAGCAGAAAAATTCAACCCAATACTGGAGGATAACATCTTGCAGCATATATTGAGAAGTGATTATCAACACATATGGTCTGTATTACCTTGACTACCATCACGTGACAGATGCGTATCAGTGGCCTGCATAAGAGAATAATCCCTGGTGGACTTCTTGCTGTTTACTCTGAAGTTGTCTCTGATTGAGACATTGCTTATGGGGGTATACCTTTCCCTGATGTTTATCATTTATATGTCCTAGTACAGCACCTTTCTGAACTTTTCATTGAACTTTCCACTGATTATTGAGTCACGTAAACATTATGTTTGATGGATGTCTTATCACTGAATTGCACTGATGAACCGTGGACATGTTATATAGACCAGCTGTCACTATAAGCTATTGAGTTGATGAATGCCTTATGCGCATGGATGTTTGAATACACTGTGGAACTTTATCTACATTGCATCTGCATCTAGCTGCTTCTTAATACAGGAATTGTGATTCCCCTTTGTCTGCAATCCAGGAACTCCTTCCCAGGAATATAAACTGCTTGTGATCCTTTCTTTTTTGCTGAGAGCTGCAGCATATCATTTCTATAGTGGGTGAGACTGTCCATTTGGATGTTATATTGGTCATTTTGTTTTTTTACTCATGGGGTGTAGAACTATGGCTCTGGATTTTCCAATGTAAGCTGATATGTTTTAAGACTGTGATAAATAAATAGTGGGATTTTATTGATATTTACAATTTTGTATATGGTAATTTGTTTTCTTCCTTTTTTCATAAGATAGTAGTCTACAGTTTAATGATTCTCAGACTCTATGGAAGCATTCTGTCATATACTTTGAGACCCATAGTGTGAAAATAACACACACAACCTTGAGGTGGATGGGCTACAACAGCAGAAAAGCCCACCAGATGCCTCTCATCTCCACTACAAATAGGAAAAAGAGGATACAATTAGCACAAGCTCACCAAAATTGGACAGTTGAAGACTGGAAAAATGTTGCCTGGTCTAATGAGTCTCAATTTCTGTTGAGACATTCAAATGGTAGAGTCAGAATTTGGCGTAAACAGAATGAGAACATGGATCCATCATGCCTTGTTAACACTGTTCAGGCTGGTGGTGGTGGTGTAATGGTGTGGGGGATGTTTTCTTGGCACA